>NW_026608033.1:0-93280 GCF_029499605.1 Hyla sarda | reverse complement strand
GAATAAGCATTGCTGCACTGATGGGGTATGCATTAGACGAAAAAAAAGAAGAAAAAGAAGAATAATACGCCCAGAAAAGAGGCGAAAAGGAGAAAAACGTAAAAAAACGTGAAAAAAAAGTAAGAGGAAGAGAAGGGAAAAAAAGGTGGAAATGGGTTTAAAAGTGATTTCGGCGGAGAAATATATATATATATATATATATATATATATATATATATATATATATATATACGCGCACACACACACACATATATATAAACGTATTCTCCGTTGAGATATTGCAGCCGCTGCTGTGTCCAGGCCCAGGAGCCTTAGCACTGTGCTGTGATGTCACTCAATACCACTGACATCACTAGGTGTAAACAACATCTCTCCTTTGCTGTGTATGTGACTATGGAGCTGTTTGGTGATGTCGTCTATTATGGCCTTCATAGAAGCAACAGGAGATTGTTGCATCCATCTAGAACCCTCAGAACTACAGTGCTATGATGTCACTCACTTCCACAGGCCTTGCAGAGTGTAAACAACAACAACCCAGCTTTGTTGTGTATGTAACCATAGGGATTTGTGATGTCACCTAGAACCTTCACAGCAGCGACAGCTTTATGAGGAGCATCAGCACTGCTCTGCCTGAGCAGAACCATCACCGCCATAGGTTGTCAAATAACCCGGATTTAACCCACACAGGTAAGTCCAATGGGGTGCAGGCATGTCCTCTATGCTTACAGCTTCCCGTGGGTGTTGGTTTGATACCGTTTGGGGACAGCCAAGGAGGCATCTGCAGGCAACAAAGGTAGGTGTGTGCTTGTGTGTGTGTTTCCTATGCAGATCCTAAGCCCAGTGTCACATGCAAGTAGGAGGAGTAAGAAGGGTTCCTGGCAAATCCGGGTTATGGATTGCATTTAAAAAGGCCCCGTGGGAGTGCAATGGGCCCCTGTCTTGCTGCTTAGCAATAATGGTATGGGTTTAGGTTCTGCTGTGTGTACTGGTGGTTGACTGCCCCCCAGCCCAGAGTGTGCATGGAAAATTGTCTGGCAGCCTCCCTGACAGCAAGCAGTGATAGTGCCCATGAAGGGGACCTTGTTGGGCCCGCCCCTTTCACGGTTATCGCTTCTCGGCCTTTTGGCTAAGATCAAGTGTAGTATCTGTTCTTATCAGTTTAATATCTGATACGTCCCCTATCTGGGGACCATATATTAAATGGATTTTTGAGAACGGGGGCCGATTTCGAAGCTTGCTTCCGTCGCCCTATGCATTGACCCGATATGGCAGTATCTTCGGGTACAGTGCACCACCCCCTTACAGGGTTAAAAAGAAAGATTCCTACTTTCATTGCTACCTGCTTGCTGGCTAGCCAGCTAGCCAGCCCTGTGGGCCTTGCTGCTGCTGCAGCCAAAAAACAAAAGGTGGTGCTGCTGCTGCTTCTGCTTCTGCTTGTGTCTGGCCCCTGTTGGAGCGTCCAGGCACAGGACTTCTGCTGCTGCTGACTAAATGGCCTCTTTAATTGGATCATTTGAGTAGCCAGCACACCTGTGCAGGTAGGGCATGACATGATAGGCAGCTGCCTTGATAGCGGGTGGGTGCTGAATGTTCCTAATTGACAAAATAAGATTAATGCTTATGAAGAAATATAAAATCTCATCCCTTCCCCAATATCGCGCCACACCCCTACCCCTTAATTCCCTGGTTGAACGTGATGGACATATGTCTTTTTTCGACCGTACTAACTATGTAACTATGTATTAACTATGTAACATAACATGGGGGGGGGGGTCTCCTGGCTGTTCACACAGGTGTGTCATTGCTGTACATTGACCATGCATTGCTTCTGTGGTATTGCAAAGGCAAAGACAAATGCTTCCAGCCATCCATTGCACTAATGGATTGGTCATCAGCTGGCTGTCTATGTCCCGCATCAATATAGACCAAAGTACAGAGGGTTAGGCTATGCTATTGTGCACCTACCTGATGCATCAGAAGGTGCGAGGCCCTTGCTAAATTCTGTGCACAGACTTTGAGATCTATACTTTAGACTGTATCTAAACCTGCTCCAACATGGACTGACATTCTGGCCTACTTTCAGCCGATGCGACTTGTCTGTCGCTGAACAGTCGCTTTTTATGTATTCAGCACCTATGTATAATGTTGTAAAAATGCTCTAGAAGCTAAAGTCGCAGAAATGTCACACATATTTGGCCTGCAACTTTCTGTGCGACAAATTCAGACAGGAAAAATCAGTATAAATCCTTAGAAAATTATCCCCCAGTGTCTCCATCTGCTGGCGGTATTGAATAAGCATTGCTGCACTGATGGGGTATGCATTAGACGAAAAAAAAGAAGAAAAAGAAGAATAATACGCCCAGAAAAGAGGCGAAAAGGAGAAAAACGTAAAAAAACGTGAAAAAAAAGTAAGAGGAAGAGAAGGGAAAAAAAAGGTGGAAATGGGTTTAAAAGTGATTTCGGCGGAGAAATATATATATATATATATATATATATATATATATATATATATACGCGCACACACACACATATATATAAACGTATTCTCCGTTGAGATATTGCAGCCGCTGCTGTGTCCAGGCCCAGGAGCCTTAGCACTGTGCTGTGATGTCACTCAATACCACTGACATCACTAGGTGTAAACAACATCTCTCCTTTGCTGTGTATGTGACTATGGAGCTGTTTGGTGATGTCGTCTATTATGGCCTTCATAGAAGCAACAGGAGATTGTTGCATCCATCTAGACCCTCAGAACTACAGTGCTATGATGTCACTCACTTCCACAGGCCTTGCAGAGTGTAAACAACAACAACCCAGCTTTGTTGTGTATGTAACCATAGGGATTTGTGATGTCACCTAGAACCTTCACAGCAGCGACAGCTTTATGAGGAGCATCAGCACTGCTCTGCCTGAGCAGAACCATCACCGCCATAGGTTGTCAAATAACCCGGATTTAACCCACACAGGTAAGTCCAATGGGGTGCAGGCATGTCCTCTATGCTTACAGCTTCCCGTGGGTGTTGGTTTGATACCGTTTGGGGACAGCCAAGGAGGCATCTGCAGGCAACAAAGGTAGGTGTGTGCTTGTGTGTGTGTTTCCTATGCAGATCCTAAGCCCAGTGTCACATGCAAGTAGGAGGAGTAAGAAGGGTTCCTGCAAATCCGGGTTATGGATTGCATTTAAAAAGGCCCCGTGGGAGTGCAATGGGCCCCTGTCTTGCTGCTTAGCAATAATGGTATGGTTTAGGTTCTGCTGTGTGTACTGGTGGTTGACTGCCCCCCAGCCCAGAGTGTGCATGGAAAATTGTCTGGCAGCCTCCCTGACAGCAAGCAGTGATAGTGCCCATGAAGGGGACCTTGTTGGGCCCGCCCCTTTCACGGTTATCGCTTCTCGGCCTTTTGGCTAAGATCAAGTGTAGTATCTGTTCTTATCAGTTTAATATCTGATACGTCCCCTATCTGGGGACCATATATTAAATGGATTTTTGAGAACGGGGGCCGATTTCGAAGCTTGCTTCCGTCGCCCTATGCATTGACCCGATATGGCAGTATCTTCGGGTACAGTGCACCACCCCCTTACAGGGTTAAAAAGAAAGATTCCTACTTTCATTGCTACCTGCTTGCTGGCTAGCCAGCTAGCCAGCCCTGTGGGCCTTGCTGCTGCTGCAGCCAAAAAACAAAAGGTGGTGCTGCTGCTGCTTCTGCTGCTTCTGCTTCTGCTTGTGTCTGGCCCCTGTTGGAGCGTCCAGGCACAGGACTTCTGCTGCTGCTGACTAAATGGCCTCCTTAATTGGATCATTTGAGTAGCCAGCACACCTGTGCAGGTAGGGCATGACATGATAGGCAGCTGCCTTGATAGCGGGTGGTGCTGAATGTTCCTAATTGACAAAATAAGATTAATGCTTATGAAGAATATAAAATCTCATCCCTTCCCAATATCGCGCCACACCCCTACCCCTTAATTCCTGGTTGAACGTGATGGACATATGTCTTTTTTCGACCGTACTAACTATGTAACTATGTAACATAACATGGGGGGGGGGGTCTCCTGGCTGTTCACACAGGTGTGTCATTGCTGTACATTGACCATGCATTGCTTCTGTGGTATTGCAAAGGCAAAGACAAATGCTTCCAGCCATCCATTGCACTAATGGATTGGTCATCAGCTGGCTGTCTATGTCCCGCATCAATATAGACCAAAGTACAGAGGGTTAGGCTATGCTATTGTGCACCTACCTGATGCATCAGAAGGTGCGAGGCCCTTGCTAAATTCTGTGCACAGACTTTGAGATCTATACTTTAGACTGTATCTAAACCTGCTCCAACATGGACTGACATTCTGGCCTACTTTCAGCCGATGCGACTTGTCTGTCGCTGAACAGTCGCTTTTTATGTATTCAGCACCTATGTATAATGTTGTAAAAATGCTCTAGAAGCTAAAGTCGCAGAAATGTCACACATATTTGGCCTGCAACTTTCTGTGCGACAAATTCAGACAGGAAAAATCAGTATAAATCCTTAGAAAATTATCCCCCAGTGTCTCCATCTGCTGCGGTATTGAATAAGCATTGCTGCACTGATGGGGTATGCATTAGACGAAAAAAAAGAAGAAAAGAAGAATAATACGCCCAGAAAAGAGGCGAAAAGGAGAAAAACGTAAAAAAAACGTGAAAAAAAAGTAAGAGGAAGAGAAGGGAAAAAAAGGTGGAAATGGGTTTAAAAGTGATTTCGGCGGAGAAATATATATATATATATATATATATATATATATATATATATATATACGCGCACACACACACATATATATAAACGTATTCTCCGTTGAGATATTGCAGCCGCTGCTGTGTCCAGGCCCAGGAGCCTTAGCACTGTGCTGTGATGTCACTCAATACCACTGACATCACTAGGTGTAAACAACATCTCTCCTTTGCTGTGTATGTGACTATGGAGCTGTTTGGTGATGTCGTCTATTATGGCCTTCATAGAAGCAACAGGAGATTGTTGCATCCATCTAGAACCCTCAGAACTACAGTGCTATGATGTCACTCACTTCCACAGGCCTTGCAGAGTGTAAACAACAACAACCCAGCTTTGTTGTGTATGTAACCATAGGGATTTGTGATGTCACCTAGAACCTTCACAGCAGCGACAGCTTTATGAGGAGCATCAGCACTGCTCTGCCTGAGCAGAACCATCACCGCCATAGGTTGTCAAATAACCCGGATTTAACCCACACAGGTAAGTCCAATGGGGTGCAGGCATGTCCTCTATGCTTACAGCTTCCCGTGGGTGTTGGTTTGATACCGTTTGGGGACAGCCAAGGAGGCATCTGCAGGCAACAAAGGTAGGTGTGTGCTTGTGTGTGTGTTTCCTATGCAGATCCTAAGCCCAGTGTCACATGCAAGTAGGAGGAGTAAGAAGGGTTCCTGGCAAATCCGGGTTATGGATTGCATTTAAAAAGGCCCCGTGGGAGTGCAATGGGCCCCTGTCTTGCTGCTTAGCAATAATGGTATGGGTTTAGGTTCTGCTGTGTGTACTGGTGGTTGACTGCCCCCAGCCCAGAGTGTGCATGGAAAATTGTCTGGCAGCCTCCCTGACAGCAAGCAGTGATAGTGCCCATGAAGGGGACCTTGTTGGGCCCGCCCCTTTCACGGTTATCGCTTCTCGGCCTTTTGGCTAAGATCAAGTGTAGTATCTGTTCTTATCAGTTTAATATCTGATACGTCCCCTATCTGGGGACCATATATTAAATGGATTTTTGAGAACGGGGGCCGATTTCGAAGCTTGCTTCCGTCGCCCTATGCATTGACCCGATATGGCAGTATCTTCGGGTACAGTGCACCACCCCCTTACAGGGTTAAAAAGAAAGATTCCTACTTTCATTGCTACCTGCTTGCTGGCTAGCCAGCTAGCCAGCCCTGTGGGCCTTGCTGCTGCTGCAGCCAAAAAACAAAAGGTGGTGCTGCTGCTGCTTCTGCTGCTTCTGCTTCTGCTTGTGTCTGGCCCCTGTTGGAGCGTCCAGGCACAGGACTTCTGCTGCTGCTGACTAAATGGCCTCCTTAATTGGATCATTTGAGTAGCCAGCACACCTGTGCAGGTAGGGCATGACATGATAGGCAGCTGCCTTGATAGCGGGTGGGTGCTGAATGTTCCTAATTGACAAAATAAGATTAATGCTTATGAAGAAATATAAAATCTCATCCTTCCCCAATATCGCGCCACACCCCTACCCCTTAATTCCCTGGTTGAACGTGATGGACATATGTCTTTTTTCGACCGTACTAACTATGTAACTATGTAACATAACATGGGGGGGGGGGTCTCCTGGCTGTTCACACAGGTGTGTCATTGCTGTACATTGACCATGCATTGCTTCTGTGGTATTGCAAAGGCAAAGACAAATGCTTCCAGCCATCCATTGCACTAATGGATTGGTCATCAGCTGGCTGTCTATGTCCCGCATCAATATAGACCAAAGTACAGAGGGTTAGGCTATGCTATTGTGCACCTACCTGATGCATCAGAAGTGCGAGGCCCTTGCTAAATTCTGTGCACAGACTTTGAGATCTATACTTTAGACTGTATCTAAACCTGCTCCAACATGGACTGACATTCTGGCCTACTTTCAGCCGATGCGACTTGTCTGTCGCTGAACAGTCGCTTTTTATGTATTCAGCACCTATGTATAATGTTGTAAAAATGCTCTAGAAGCTAAAGTCGCAGAAATGTCACACATATTTGGCCTGCAACTTTCTGTGCGACAAATTCAGACAGGAAAAATCAGTATAAATCCTTAGAAAATTATCCCCCAGTGTCTCCATCTGCTGGCGGTATTGAATAAGCATTGCTGCACTGATGGGGTATGCATTAGACGAAAAAAAAGAAGAAAAAGAAGAATAATACGCCCAGAAAAGAGGCGAAAAGGAGAAAAACGTAAAAAAACGTGAAAAAAAAGTAAGAGGAAGAGAAGGGAAAAAAAGGTGGAAATGGGTTTAAAAGTGATTTCGGCGGAGAAATATATATATATATATATATATATATATATATATATATATATACGCGCACACACACACATATATATAAACGTATTCTCCGTTGAGATATTGCAGCCGCTGCTGTGTCCAGGCCCAGGAGCCTTAGCACTGTGCTGTGATGTCACTCAATACCACTGACATCACTAGGTGTAAACAACATCTCTCCTTTGCTGTGTATGTGACTATGGAGCTGTTTGGTGATGTCGTCTATTATGGCCTTCATAGAAGCAACAGGAGATTGTTGCATCCATCTAGAACCCTCAGAACTACAGTGCTATGATGTCACTCACTTCCACAGGCCTTGCAGAGTGTAAACAACAACAACCCAGCTTTGTTGTGTATGTAACCATAGGGATTTGTGATGTCACCTAGAACCTTCACAGCAGCGACAGCTTTATGAGGAGCATCAGCACTGCTCTGCCTGAGCAGAACCATCACCGCCATAGGTTGTCAAATAACCCGGATTTAACCCACACAGGTAAGTCCAATGGGGTGCAGGCATGTCCTCTATGCTTACAGCTTCCCGTGGGTGTTGGTTTGATACCGTTTGGGGACAGCCAAGGAGGCATCTGCAGGCAACAAAGGTAGGTGTGTGCTTGTGTGTGTGTTTCCTATGCAGATCCTAAGCCCAGTGTCACATGCAAGTAGGAGGAGTAAGAAGGGTTCCTGGCAAATCCGGGTTATGGATTGCATTTAAAAAGGCCCCGTGGGAGTGCAATGGGCCCCTGTCTTGCTGCTTAGCAATAATGGTATGGGTTTAGGTTCTGCTGTGTGTACTGGTGGTTGACTGCCCCCCAGCCCAGAGTGTGCATGGAAAATTGTCTGGCAGCCTCCCTGACAGCAAGCAGTGATAGTGCCCATGAAGGGGACCTTGTTGGGCCCGCCCCTTTCACGGTTATCGCTTCTCGGCCTTTTGGCTAAGATCAAGTGTAGTATCTGTTCTTATCAGTTTAATATCTGATACGTCCCCTATCTGGGGACCATATATTAAATGGATTTTTGAGAACGGGGGCCGATTTCGAAGCTTGCTTCCGTCGCCCTATGCATTGACCCGATATGGCAGTATCTTCGGGTACAGTGCACCACCCCCTTACAGGGTTAAAAAGAAAGATTCCTACTTTCATTGCTACCTGCTTGCTGGCTAGCCAGCTAGCCAGCCCTGTGGGCCTTGCTGCTGCTGCAGCCAAAAAACAAAAGGTGGTGCTGCTGCTGCTTCTTCTGCTGCTTCTGCTTCTGCTTGTGTCTGGCCCCTGTTGGAGCGTCCAGGCACAGGACTTCTGCTGCTGCTGACTAAATGGCCTCCTTAATTGGATCATTTGAGTAGCCAGCACACCTGTGCAGGTAGGGCATGACATGATAGGCAGCTGCCTTGATAGCGGGTGGGTGCTGAATGTTCCTAATTGACAAAATAAGATTAATGCTTATGAAGAAATATAAAATCTCATCCCTTCCCCAATATCGCGCCACACCCCTACCCCTTAATTCCCTGGTTGAACGTGATGGACATATGTCTTTTTTCGACCGTACTAACTATGTAACTATGTAACATAACATGGGGGGGGGGGTCTCCTGGCTGTTCACACAGGTGTGTCATTGCTGTACATTGACCATGCATTGCTTCTGTGGTATTGCAAAGGCAAAGACAAATGCTTCCAGCCATCCATTGCACTAATGGATTGGTCATCAGCTGGCTGTCTATGTCCCGCATCAATATAGACCAAAGTACAGAGGGTTAGGCTATGCTATTGTGCACCTACCTGATGCATCAGAAGGTGCGAGGCCCTTGCTAAATTCTGTGCACAGACTTTGAGATCTATACTTTAGACTGTATCTAAACCTGCTCCAACATGGACTGACATTCTGGCCTACTTTCAGCCGATGCGACTTGTCTGTCGCTGAACAGTCGCTTTTTATGTATTCAGCACCTATGTATAATGTTGTAAAAATGCTCTAGAAGCTAAAGTCGCAGAAATGTCACACATATTTGGCCTGCAACTTTCTGTGCGACAAATTCAGACAGGAAAAATCAGTATAAATCCTTAGAAAATTATCCCCCAGTGTCTCCATCTGCTGGCGGTATTGAATAAGCATTGCTGCACTGATGGGGTATGCATTAGACGAAAAAAAAGAAGAAAAAGAAGAATAATACGCCCAGAAAAGAGGCGAAAAGGAGAAAAACGTAAAAAAACGTGAAAAAAAAGTAAGAGGAAGAGAAGGGAAAAAAAGGTGGAAATGGGTTTAAAAGTGATTTCGGCGGAGAAATATATATATATATATATATATATATATATATATATACGCGCACACACACACATATATATAAACGTATTCTCCGTTGAGATATTGCAGCCGCTGCTGTGTCCAGGCCCAGGAGCCTTAGCACTGTGCTGTGATGTCACTCAATACCACTGACATCACTAGGTGTAAACAACATCTCTCCTTTGCTGTGTATGTGACTATGGAGCTGTTTGGTGATGTCGTCTATTATGGCCTTCATAGAAGCAACAGGAGATTGTTGCATCCATCTAGAACCCTCAGAACTACAGTGCTATGATGTCACTCACTTCCACAGGCCTTGCAGAGTGTAAACAACAACAACCCAGCTTTGTTGTGTATGTAACCATAGGGATTTGTGATGTCACCTAGAACCTTCACAGCAGCGACAGCTTTATGAGGAGCATCAGCACTGCTCTGCCTGAGCAGAACCATCACCGCCATAGGTTGTCAAATAACCCGGATTTAACCCACACAGGTAAGTCCAATGGGGTGCAGGCATGTCCTCTATGCTTACAGCTTCCCGTGGGTGTTGGTTTGATACCGTTTGGGGACAGCCAAGGAGGCATCTGCAGGCAACAAAGGTAGGTGTGTGCTTGTGTGTGTGTTTCCTATGCAGATCCTAAGCCCAGTGTCACATGCAAGTAGGAGGAGTAAGAAGGGTTCCTGGCAAATCCGGGTTATGGATTGCATTTAAAAAGGCCCCGTGGGAGTGCAATGGGCCCCTGTCTTGCTGCTTAGCAATAATGGTATGGGTTTAGGTTCTGCTGTGTGTACTGGTGGTTGACTGCCCCCCAGCCCAGAGTGTGCATGGAAAATTGTCTGGCAGCCTCCCTGACAGCAAGCAGTGATAGTGCCCATGAAGGGGACCTTGTTGGGCCCGCCCCTTTCACGGTTATCGCTTCTCGGCCTTTTGGCTAAGATCAAGTGTCTTGCCCTAAGGTATTCGGGTACCCCTCTCCTCGGCCTTGTGGGATCGCCCAGGTTTATTGCCTGGGCTTCACCCACCTGCTGCTATTGGGGAGAGGGCTTAGTCCCAGGATAACGGGAAGGTGATCATCGGAGGACGGGTCTGCCGGAGAGGATGGCTAATGCGCCGAACGCTCCTAATACAGTACGGCTGTTTATCGAGGAGGAAAAGAGGAGTGCCTACGGGATTTTGCATGTCCAGCAGAAGGTCGTGGAGGGAGTGCTGAGGATGCCGCATGCTTCCATCTTCTGTGTCCAGGTCTTTCCCAGCCAAGGATTCTTTGACGTGACCTTCTACAACCTGGATGATCTCCGTACCTGTCTCTACCGGAGTAAGGAGAATGCTTCTCACCCTGACCTACAAGGGATCCGATTCATTTCCTGCGAGGCTCGGCCTAAGAAAGTTCCAGTGGTAGTGCATATGTACAACCCTTTTGTGCGGGATGAGGAGATCCAGACCTTTCTAAGAAGGTATTGTGTGTCTGTTTCTGGTGCGGAGAGGAAAAATAACATCCTGGGGACTTTCACAGGCATGAGACGTTTTTGGGTGGAGTTTAGGCCTGCCCCCGAGGGTGGTGCTGAAGGTTTTTGTCACCCCCCGCAGAACTTTGCGATAGGGAACAACAGGGGGTTTCTGCACTACCCGGGGATGCCAAGTTTTTGCCGGGACTGTTTTTGCTTTGGTCATACCAGAGAGAACTGTACAACCGGGCAGGTTTGCAGGAACTGCCACAAGCCTGATCACCGCACTGCAGACTGTCCCGAGAAACGCAAGTGTCATTTCTGTGGTTCTTCGGATCACCTGGCTAGGAGTTGCCCCACTTACCAGTCCGGGGCACCCCGATCATATGCAATGGCTCTTCGAGGTGGGACAGTTCCTGAGGACTCCAATGCTGCCAGGGCAGGCGATGCAGAGGTTAGCGTGCTGACCAGTGAAGCAGAGTCTGCCCCTGTTTTTCCTTCCATTTCTAGGTCTGTTCCGGATGCTTTGGTGGCAGAGGGGGAGAAGGCGGAGTCTGTTTCGGGGGCATCTGTTTCGGAGGCCTCTGATCCCCCAGAGGAGATGACTGTGGACAAAGAATCCTTGAAGAGAAAGATGCCGGTGGAAGAATCGGAGGATGACTGTCCGACTCCTCAGAGTCAAAGGATTGAGGACTTTCCTAGCCCGGGAAGGGAGGAGGCAGGTGGAGGGTCGTCATGTCAGATTGATTCTGACTCCTCTTTATCCTCCCTGGGCACAGGTTATTTGGAGGAATGTTCAGTCAAAAAATTGACAAAGACTCTTAAGTTTAAGGAAGGGGAGGCAAAAAATAAGGGTAGAGGTCGGGGAAAGGCTAGGCCTCCTTTTGATAATGCTTGATTTTGTATTTCCTTTTTTTCCTTCAAATGTTTGAATGAGTTTAACAATTGGTTCTCTAAATGTCCGCAGTATTAGATCTTTAGAAAGGAGATCCGCCATTTTTGATTTACTTTCTAGATATTCTTTTGATGTTCTAGGTCTCCAGGAGTGCTGCTTGGATGGGGAGCCAAATATCTCCTGGCCTTATGGGCAATCGGTATGGTCTGGTTCAATGGAACGTAATTCGGGGGTGGGGATTTTGTTCAAAAGTAATGAGTTTGTTGTTAAAAAAGTTGTCCATATTGTTCCGGGTAGGGTATTATTAGTGCATTTTATTTTCAGGGGTTTCACATATAAAGTAATTAATGTTTATGCTCCAACTGGGAGGAAGGAAAGAGGGGAGGTGTTTGAGAAATTATATTTCTTTTTGAGTGGGAGGGATGATGTGTTCCTTATAGGGGATTTCAATTGTATAATAACAGAGGGGGATAGGAGTAGTACTACGGTGGGTGGTGGGTCTGGTTTAGACAGTACTAGTAAGCAGCTTAAAGAGATTGTAAATTTATTTGGGTTAAAGGATTCCTTTGTTGCCCATAATGATGGTACTATCGGTTATACATATTTTTCTAACAATACAAGTTCGCGTATTGATTTCATTTTTGTCTCAAAACTAATGTCTGTTTCTAATTTCAGACGGAGGAGGTTACCGTTCACGGATCATGCCTGGATTGAGTGTGTGGTAAAAGGTGGTGGTCTAAGTGAGTATGGAAAGGGTGTTTGGAAGTTGAATGTGTCTTTATTGGATAATGAATGTGTATTACAAGAATATAGGGAGCGTTTTGATGGATGGGTGTTGAGGAAGGATGCATTTTATAGTGTGGTTGAGTGGTGGGAGTGGGTGAAGTTAGAGACTAAAAGGTTTTTTATTAAAAAAGGGTGTGAGAAAGGGAGGAAAGATAGAGAAGAGTATGAGAGATGGCAAAGAAGGTTAGAGTATTTGTATGAATTGAGGCGTTTGGGGATGAGTGTTGAGAAGGAGATTGAGGAAGCTCGTGGAAGTGTGAATGAGTGTCTGGAGAGGAATGGAAGGAAGATTATTGCACAGGCTAGGGTTGAAGTGAAAGAGAAGGATGAGAAATGTAGCAAATTTTTCTTTAAAAAGGCATTCAGTAAAAAAACTGAGATGATGAGTGTTTTTAAGAATGATGGGGTAGAGGTCTTTGGTAAGGATGAGGTGTTAGAGGAAGTGTGGAAGTTTTATTCTGATTTATTCACGGAGAAGGAGCGGGACGTGACTCTAGAGGAGGAATGTTTGGGATATGTGGATAAGCGTTTGGATGAAATTGATGGGTTCTTTATGGAAGAGGATGTGAGGAAGAGTGAGGTGGAGGATGCTGTGAATGGGATGAAGAAAGGAAAGGTGGCAGGGAGTGATGGTTTGCCTGTGGAATTTTATCTTGTGTTTTGGGATATGTTAGGGGATTATGTATGGGAGGTGTGTAAGGAAGTACTTAGGAGAGGGAAGTTATCTAAAAGTATGAGTGAGAGTGTGACTGTGTTATTGTTTAAAAAAGGGGATAAGAGGGATCTTAAAAATTGGAGGCCTATAGCGCTCTTGAATTGTGATTACAAAATTATTGCTAAAGTTATTGCGAATAGGTTAAAGGATGTGATTGATTGTATGGTAGGTGAGGAGCAAATGTGTGCAGTGCCTGATCGTAGGATTTCTGAATGTCTGTTAGGTCTGAGGGATGTATTGTGGGACTGTAAAACTAGGAAGCAAGGTGTGGCTGTTGTTACGGTGGATTTTGAAAAAGCGTATGATAGGGTGGTGCATGATTTATTGTTTAGGGTTTTGAGGAGGATGAATGTGCCGGACAGAATGGTGAAGTGGATTGAATGTTTGTATAGGGACATTTATAGTAAGATTCAGGTCAATGGTTTTCTGAGTAGGGAGGTGAGTATAAAATCTGGAGTGCGGCAGGGGTGTCCCCTGTCGCCAATTCTTTTTATTTGTATGATTGAGCCTTTGTTGGGGATGATTAGGAGAGATAAGGTGATGCGGGGTATAGAAATACCTGGTAGTCATGGGAAGGATATGCGAGTGATTGGTTACATGGATGATGTTACTGTTGTATGTAAGTCAATGGCAGGGGTAAGGCGTGCTAAGTTATTGATTGAGTGTTTCTGTTTAATGAGTGGGTTTAAGCTTAATGTTGGGAAGAGTGGTTGTAAATTTTTTGAGGGGTGGGGAGAGAGTGGGTTGTGCGAGTGGCCTGTGAGAGAGGGGGGTGTGGAAGTGCTTGGGGTGGTGTTTGATAATGATTTGTATGGGAAAGAAAGTTGGGAGAGGGTTTTGGGGAGGGTGGGGAATAAAATAAACTTCTGGTCTTTAAGGACTTTATCGATTGAGGGAAGGATTCTGGTTATTAAAGCTGTTATAATTCCTATTTTGCTTTATGTTAATTATGTGTTTCCTCCACCGGATAGGTGTCTGGCAAGAATTATCAGGCAGATCTTTGTTTTCTTATGGAATTCAAGGATGGAGAAATTGAGTCGTGGGAAGGTGGTGAAAAGCAGAATGCATGGTGGGAAAGGAATGATGAATGTGGAAGTGTTCCTGGCTGTGAAGTATGTCAGTTTTTGTCTCGCTGTAAGTAAGAAGGAATGTGTGTTTGGGTGCATGGTAAGGTATTTGGCTGGTAATGTGTTGTTGAAATATAAGCTAATGGAAAGGGACTTAAGGGTACCTGTAAGTTTTGAGGTTCCTTGGTTCTATCAGAGAATAGGGCGGTGTGTCAGGAAAAATAATCTGGAATGTGTGACTGAATGGAATGATAGTAAGAAGGTGATGAAAGTGTTGGAGCAGAGAGAAACAGTGGAATGTGTGGGAGGTCTGTCTGAGAAGGATTGTAAGGTAGTGTGGAAAAATGTCAGTCACAAGGAACTGACAAATAAACAAAAGGACTTGTCTTGGATGTTAGCTCATGGGTGTCTGCCAACAAGGGAATTTCAGAGGAGAAGGAGATTGGTAGACAGTGAAGTGTGTCCCAGGGATGGTTGCGGTGGATGTGAGAATTATGTACATGTGTTTTGGGAGTGTGGTTATGCGAAGTCTGTGTGGAGAAAAATGTCTGGTCTAATTAAAAATCTTACTGGAATTGAAATCTTATCCTTTAATATGATGATGTTTGGTTTGTGTGCAGTGGAGAGAGAGAAGGCAAGAGTGTTATGGTTCATAGTAAATTGTGTAAAAGAGGTTCTGTGGGATGTAAGGAATATTAGGATTTTCAATCAAACTGAAGTAAGTGTGAAGGAATGTCTGGGCATGATCCGTGGTAAAATTTACCTTTACGTATTATGTGATAGGAAAAACTATGGTTCTGATGATGCAGAGGGGATCTGGAAACACAAAAAATGGAAGTACTGGTTATGATTGTATTCTTATTTGTCTTTCTTTTTCTTTTCTTACAGATTATATCCTGATATGAAGGGACAGTTGGAGGGACAGAATCCGCTGCAATTTATTTTTTCTGAGGGAAAGTCATGAAGGGAAAGCTTTTTGTTATATGTACATGTAAAGACATGCTTCCTGTATATATTGTATATGTCAAATATGTGTTATTCATGTGTTTTCAGATGAATATGTAATTTTTTGAATGATTTACTTGGTTATGTATTGTATATTTCCTTTTCAATAAAAAAAAAAAAAAAAAAAAAATCTGTTCTTATCAGTTTAATATCTGATACGTCCCCTATCTGGGGACCATATATTAAATGGATTTTTGAGAACGGGGGCCGATTTCGAAGCTTGCTTCCGTCGCCCTATGCATTGACCCGATATGGCAGTATCTTCGGGTACAGTGCACCACCCCCTTACAGGGTTAAAAAGAAAGATTCCTACTTTCATTGCTACCTGCTTGCTGGCTAGCCAGCTAGCCAGCCCTGTGGGCCTTGCTGCTGCTGCAGCCAAAAAACAAAAGGTGGTGCTGCTGCTGCTTCTTCTGCTGCTTCTGCTTCTGCTTGTGTCTGGCCCCTGTTGGAGCGTCCAGGCACAGGACTTCTGCTGCTGCTGACTAAATGGCCTCCTTAATTGGATCATTTGAGTAGCCAGCACACCTGTGCAGGTAGGGCATGACATGATAGGCAGCTGCCTTGATAGCGGGTGGGTGCTGAATGTTCCTAATTGACAAAATAAGATTAATGCTTATGAAGAAATATAAAATCTCATCCCTTCCCCAATATCGCGCCACACCCCTACCCCTTAATTCCCTGGTTGAACGTGATGGACATATGTCTTTTTTCGACCGTACTAACTATGTAACTATGTAACATAACATGGGGGGGGGGTCTCCTGGCTGTTCACACAGGTGTGTCATTGCTGTACATTGACCATGCATTGCTTCTGTGGTATTGCAAAGGCAAAGACAAATGCTTCCAGCCATCCATTGCACTAATGGATTGGTCATCAGCTGGCTGTCTATGTCCCGCATCAATATAGACCAAAGTACAGAGGGTTAGGCTATGCTATTGTGCACCTACCTGATGCATCAGAAGGTGCGAGGCCCTTGCTAAATTCTGTGCACAGACTTTGAGATCTATGCTTTAGACTGTATCTAAACCTGCTCCAACATGGACTGACATTCTGGCCTACTTTCAGCCGATGCGACTTGTCTGTCGCTGAACAGTCGCTTTTTATGTATTCAGCACCTATGTATAATGTTGTAAAAATGCTCTAGAAGCTAAAGTCGCAGAAATGTCACACATATTTGGCCTGCAACTTTCTGTGCGACAAATTCAGACAGGAAAAATCAGTATAAATCCTTAGAAAATTATCCCCCAGTGTCTCCATCTGCTGGCGGTATTGAATAAGCATTGCTGCACTGATGGGGTATGCATTAGACGAAAAAAAAGAAGAAAAAGAAGAATAATACGCCCAGAAAAGAGGCGAAAAGGAGAAAAACGTAAAAAAACGTGAAAAAAAAGTAAGAGGAAGAGAAGGGAAAAAAAGGTGGAAATGGGTTTAAAAGTGATTTCGGCGGAGAAATATATATATATATATATATATATATATATATATATATATATATATGCGCACACACACACATAGATATAAACGTATTCTCCGTTGAGATATTGCAGCCGCTGCTGTGTCCAGGCCCAGGAGCCTTAGCACTGTGCTGTGATGTCACTCAATACCACTGACATCACTAGGTGTAAACAACATCTCTCCTTTGCTGTGTATGTGACTATGGAGCTGTTTGGTGATGTCGTCTATTACGGCCTTCATAGAAGCAACAGGAGATTGTTGCATCCATCTTGAACCCTCAGAACTACAGTGCTATGATGTCACTCACTTCCACAGGCCTTGCAGAGTGTAAACAACAACAACCCAGCTTTGTTGTGTATGTAACCAAAGGGATTTGTGATGTCACCTAGAACCTTCACAGCAGCGACAGCTTTATGAGGAGCATCAGCACTGCTCTGCCTGAGCAGAACCATCACCGCCATAGGTTGTCAAATAACCCGGATTTAACCCACACAGGTAAGTCCAATGGGGTGCAGGCATGTCCTCTATGCTTACAGCTTCCCGTGGGTGTTGGTTTGATACCGTTTGGGGACAGCCAAGGAGGCATCTGCAGGCAACAAAGGTAGGTGTGTGCTTGTGAGTGTGTTTCCTATGCAGATCCTAAGCCCAGTGTCACATGCAAGTAGGAGGAGTAAGAAGGGTTCCTGGCAAATCCGGGTTATGGATTGCATTTAAAAAGGCCCCGTGGGAGTGCAATGGGCCCCTGTCTTGCTGCTTAGCAATAATGGTATGGGTTTAGGTTCTGCTGTGTGTACTGGTGGTTGACTGCCCCCCAGCCCAGAGTGTGCATGGAAAATTGTCTGGCAGCCTCCCTGACAGCAAGCAGTGATAGTGCCCATGAAGGGGACCTTGTTGGGCCCGCCCCTTTCACGGTTATCGCTTCTCGGCCTTTTGGCTAAGATCAAGTGTAGTATCTGTTCTTATCAGTTTAATATCTGATACGTCCCCTATCTGGGGACCATATATTAAATGGATTTTTGAGAACGGGGGCCGATTTCGAAGCTTGCTTCCGTCGCCCTATGCATTGACCCGATATGGCAGTATCTTCGGGTACAGTGCACCACCCCCTTACAGGGTTAAAAAGAAAGATTCCTACTTTCATTGCTACCTGCTTGCTGGCTAGCCAGCTAGCCAGCCCTGTGGGCCTTGCTGCTGCTGCAGCCAAAAAACAAAAGGTGGTGCTGCTGCTGCTTCTTCTGCTGCTTCTGCTTCTGCTTGTGTCTGGCCCCTGTTGGAGCGTCCAGGCACAGGACTTCTGCTGCTGCTGACTAAATGGCCTCCTTAATTGGATCATTTGAGTAGCCAGCACACCTGTGCAGGTAGGGCATGACATGATAGGCAGCTGCCTTGATAGCGGGTGGGTGCTGAATGTTCCTAATTGACAAAATAAGATTAATGCTTATGAAGAAATATAAAATCTCATCCCTTCCCCAATATCGCGCCACACCCCTACCCCTTAATTCCCTGGTTGAACGTGATGGACATATGTCTTTTTTCGACCGTACTAACTATGTAACTATGTAACATAACATGGGGGGGGGGTCTCCTGGCTGTTCACACAGGTGTGTCATTGCTGTACATTGACCATGCATTGCTTCTGTGGTATTGCAAAGGCAAAGACAAATGCTTCCAGCCATCCATTGCACTAATGGATTGGTCATCAGCTGGCTGTCTATGTCCCGCATCAATATAGACCAAAGTACAGAGGGTTAGGCTATGCTATTGTGCACCTACCTGATGCATCAGAAGGTGCGAGGCCCTTGCTAAATTCTGTGCACAGACTTTGAGATCTATGCTTTAGACTGTATCTAAACCTGCTCCAACATGGACTGACATTCTGGCCTACTTTCAGCCGATGCGACTTGTCTGTCGCTGAACAGTCGCTTTTTATGTATTCAGCACCTATGTATAATGTTGTAAAAATGCTCTAGAAGCTAAAGTCGCAGAAATGTCACACATATTTGGCCTGCAACTTTCTGTGCGACAAATTCAGACAGGAAAAATCAGTATAAATCCTTAGAAAATTATCCCCCAGTGTCTCCATCTGCTGGCGGTATTGAATAAGCATTGCTGCACTGATGGGGTATGCATTAGACGAAAAAAAAGAAGAAAAAGAAGAATAATACGCCCAGAAAAGAGGCGAAAAGGAGAAAAACGTAAAAAAACGTGAAAAAAAAGTAAGAGGAAGAGAAGGGAAAAAAAGGTGGAAATGGGTTTAAAAGTGATTTCGGCGGAGAAATATATATATATATATATATATATATATATATATATGCGCACACACACACATAGATATAAACGTATTCTCCGTTGAGATATTGCAGCCGCTGCTGTGTCCAGGCCCAGGAGCCTTAGCACTGTGCTGTGATGTCACTCAATACCACTGACATCACTAGGTGTAAACAACATCTCTCCTTTGCTGTGTATGTGACTATGGAGCTGTTTGGTGATGTCGTCTATTACGGCCTTCATAGAAGCAACAGGAGATTGTTGCATCCATCTTGAACCCTCAGAACTACAGTGCTATGATGTCACTCACTTCCACAGGCCTTGCAGAGTGTAAACAACAACAACCCAGCTTTGTTGTGTATGTAACCAAAGGGATTTGTGATGTCACCTAGAACCTTCACAGCAGCGACAGCTTTATGAGGAGCATCAGCACTGCTCTGCCTGAGCAGAACCATCACCGCCATAGGTTGTCAAATAACCCGGATTTAACCCACACAGGTAAGTCCAATGGGGTGCAGGCATGTCCTCTATGCTTACAGCTTCCCGTGGGTGTTGGTTTGATACCGTTTGGGGACAGCCAAGGAGGCATCTGCAGGCAACAAAGGTAGGTGTGTGCTTGTGAGTGTGTTTCCTATGCAGATCCTAAGCCCAGTGTCACATGCAAGTAGGAGGAGTAAGAAGGGTTCCTGGCAAATCCGGGTTATGGATTGCATTTAAAAAGGCCCCGTGGGAGTGCAATGGGCCCCTGTCTTGCTGCTTAGCAATAATGGTATGGGTTTAGGTTCTGCTGTGTGTACTGGTGGTTGACTGCCCCCCAGCCCAGAGTGTGCATGGAAAATTGTCTGGCAGCCTCCCTGACAGCAAGCAGTGATAGTGCCCATGAAGGGGACCTTGTTGGGCCCGCCCCTTTCACGGTTATCGCTTCTCGGCCTTTTGGCTAAGATCAAGTGTAGTATCTGTTCTTATCAGTTTAATATCTGATACGTCCCCTATCTGGGGACCATATATTAAATGGATTTTTGAGAACGGGGGCCGATTTCGAAGCTTGCTTCCGTCGCCCTATGCATTGACCCGATATGGCAGTATCTTCGGGTACAGTGCACCACCCCCTTACAGGGTTAAAAAGAAAGATTCCTACTTTCATTGCTACCTGCTTGCTGGCTAGCCAGCTAGCCAGCCCTGTGGGCCTTGCTGCTGCTGCAGCCAAAAAACAAAAGGTGGTGCTGCTGCTGCTTCTTCTGCTGCTTCTGCTTCTGCTTGTGTCTGGCCCCTGTTGGAGCGTCCAGGCACAGGACTTCTGCTGCTGCTGACTAAATGGCCTCCTTAATTGGATCATTTGAGTAGCCAGCACACCTGTGCAGGTAGGGCATGACATGATAGGCAGCTGCCTTGATAGCGGGTGGGTGCTGAATGTTCCTAATTGACAAAATAAGATTAATGCTTATGAAGAAATATAAAATCTCATCCCTTCCCCAATATCGCGCCACACCCCTACCCCTTAATTCCCTGGTTGAACGTGATGGACATATGTCTTTTTTCGACCGTACTAACTATGTAACTATGTAACATAACATGGGGGGGGGGTCTCCTGGCTGTTCACACAGGTGTGTCATTGCTGTACATTGACCATGCATTGCTTCTGTGGTATTGCAAAGGCAAAGACAAATGCTTCCAGCCATCCATTGCACTAATGGATTGGTCATCAGCTGGCTGTCTATGTCCCGCATCAATATAGACCAAAGTACAGAGGGTTAGGCTATGCTATTGTGCACCTACCTGATGCATCAGAAGGTGCGAGGCCCTTGCTAAATTCTGTGCACAGACTTTGAGATCTATGCTTTAGACTGTATCTAAACCTGCTCCAACATGGACTGACATTCTGGCCTACTTTCAGCCGATGCGACTTGTCTGTCGCTGAACAGTCGCTTTTTATGTATTCAGCACCTATGTATAATGTTGTAAAAATGCTCTAGAAGCTAAAGTCGCAGAAATGTCACACATATTTGGCCTGCAACTTTCTGTGCGACAAATTCAGACAGGAAAAATCAGTATAAATCCTTAGAAAATTATCCCCCAGTGTCTCCATCTGCTGGCGGTATTGAATAAGCATTGCTGCACTGATGGGGTATGCATTAGACGAAAAAAAAGAAGAAAAAGAAGAATAATACGCCCAGAAAAGAGGCGAAAAGGAGAAAAACGTAAAAAAACGTGAAAAAAAAGTAAGAGGAAGAGAAGGGAAAAAAAGGTGGAAATGGGTTTAAAAGTGATTTCGGCGGAGAAATATATATATATATATATATATATATATATATATATATATATATGCGCACACACACACATAGATATAAACGTATTCTCCGTTGAGATATTGCAGCCGCTGCTGTGTCCAGGCCCAGGAGCCTTAGCACTGTGCTGTGATGTCACTCAATACCACTGACATCACTAGGTGTAAACAACATCTCTCCTTTGCTGTGTATGTGACTATGGAGCTGTTTGGTGATGTCGTCTATTACGGCCTTCATAGAAGCAACAGGAGATTGTTGCATCCATCTTGAACCCTCAGAACTACAGTGCTATGATGTCACTCACTTCCACAGGCCTTGCAGAGTGTAAACAACAACAACCCAGCTTTGTTGTGTATGTAACCAAAGGGATTTGTGATGTCACCTAGAACCTTCACAGCAGCGACAGCTTTATGAGGAGCATCAGCACTGCTCTGCCTGAGCAGAACCATCACCGCCATAGGTTGTCAAATAACCCGGATTTAACCCACACAGGTAAGTCCAATGGGGTGCAGGCATGTCCTCTATGCTTACAGCTTCCCGTGGGTGTTGGTTTGATACCGTTTGGGGACAGCCAAGGAGGCATCTGCAGGCAACAAAGGTAGGTGTGTGCTTGTGAGTGTGTTTCCTATGCAGATCCTAAGCCCAGTGTCACATGCAAGTAGGAGGAGTAAGAAGGGTTCCTGGCAAATCCGGGTTATGGATTGCATTTAAAAAGGCCCCGTGGGAGTGCAATGGGCCCCTGTCTTGCTGCTTAGCAATAATGGTATGGGTTTAGGTTCTGCTGTGTGTACTGGTGGTTGACTGCCCCCCAGCCCAGAGTGTGCATGGAAAATTGTCTGGCAGCCTCCCTGACAGCAAGCAGTGATAGTGCCCATGAAGGGGACCTTGTTGGGCCCGCCCCTTTCACGGTTATCGCTTCTCGGCCTTTTGGCTAAGATCAAGTGTAGTATCTGTTCTTATCAGTTTAATATCTGATACGTCCCCTATCTGGGGACCATATATTAAATGGATTTTTGAGAACGGGGGCCGATTTCGAAGCTTGCTTCCGTCGCCCTATGCAGACCCGATATGGCAGTATCTTCGGGTACAGTGCACCACCCCCTTACAGGGTTAAAAAGAAAGATTCCTACTTTCATTGCTACCTGCTTGCTGGCTAGCCAGCTAGCCAGCCCTGTGGGCCTTGCTGCTGCTGCAGCCAAAAAACAAAAGGTGGTGCTGCTGCTGCTTCTTCTGCTGCTTCTGCTTCTGCTTGTGTCTGGCCCCTGTTGGAGCGTCCAGGCACAGGACTTCTGCTGCTGCTGACTAAATGGCCTCCTTAATTGGATCATTTGAGTAGCCAGCACACCTGTGCAGGTAGGGCATGACATGATAGGCAGCTGCCTTGATAGCGGGTGGGTGCTGAATGTTCCTAATTGACAAAATAAGATTAATGCTTATGAAGAAATATAAAATCTCATCCCTTCCCCAATATCGCGCCACACCCCTACCCCTTAATTCCCTGGTTGAACGTGATGGACATATGTCTTTTTTCGACCGTACTAACTATGTAACTATGTAACATAACATGGGGGGGGGGTCTCCTGGCTGTTCACACAGGTGTGTCATTGCTGTACATTGACCATGCATTGCTTCTGTGGTATTGCAAAGGCAAAGACAAATGCTTCCAGCCATCCATTGCACTAATGGATTGGTCATCAGCTGGCTGTCTATGTCCCGCATCAATATAGACCAAAGTACAGAGGGTTAGGCTATGCTATTGTGCACCTACCTGATGCATCAGAAGGTGCGAGGCCCTTGCTAAATTCTGTGCACAGACTTTGAGATCTATGCTTTAGACTGTATCTAAACCTGCTCCAACATGGACTGACATTCTGGCCTACTTTCAGCCGATGCGACTTGTCTGTCGCTGAACAGTCGCTTTTTATGTATTCAGCACCTATGTATAATGTTGTAAAAATGCTCTAGAAGCTAAAGTCGCAGAAATGTCACACATATTTGGCCTGCAACTTTCTGTGCGACAAATTCAGACAGGAAAAATCAGTATAAATCCTTAGAAAATTATCCCCCAGTGTCTCCATCTGCTGGCGGTATTGAATAAGCATTGCTGCACTGATGGGGTATGCATTAGACGAAAAAAAAGAAGAAAAAGAAGAATAATACGCCCAGAAAAGAGGCGAAAAGGAGAAAAACGTAAAAAAACGTGAAAAAAAAGTAAGAGGAAGAGAAGGGAAAAAAAGGTGGAAATGGGTTTAAAAGTGATTTCGGCGGAGATATATATATATATATATATATATATATATATATATATATATATGCGCACACACACACATAGATATAAACGTATTCTCCGTTGAGATATTGCAGCCGCTGCTGTGTCCAGGCCCAGGAGCCTTAGCACTGTGCTGTGATGTCACTCAATACCACTGACATCACTAGGTGTAAACAACATCTCTCCTTTGCTGTGTATGTGACTATGGAGCTGTTTGGTGATGTCGTCTATTACGGCCTTCATAGAAGCAACAGGAGATTGTTGCATCCATCTTGAACCCTCAGAACTACAGTGCTATGATGTCACTCACTTCCACAGGCCTTGCAGAGTGTAAACAACAACAACCCAGCTTTGTTGTGTATGTAACCAAAGGGATTTGTGATGTCACCTAGAACCTTCACAGCAGCGACAGCTTTATGAGGAGCATCAGCACTGCTCTGCCTGAGCAGAACCATCACCGCCATAGGTTGTCAAATAACCCGGATTTAACCCACACAGGTAAGTCCAATGGGGTGCAGGCATGTCCTCTATGCTTACAGCTTCCCGTGGGTGTTGGTTTGATACCGTTTGGGGACAGCCAAGGAGGCATCTGCAGGCAACAAAGGTAGGTGTGTGCTTGTGAGTGTGTTTCCTATGCAGATCCTAAGCCCAGTGTCACATGCAAGTAGGAGGAGTAAGAAGGGTTCCTGGCAAATCCGGGTTATGGATTGCATTTAAAAAGGCCCCGTGGGAGTGCAATGGGCCCCTGTCTTGCTGCTTAGCAATAATGGTATGGGTTTAGGTTCTGCTGTGTGTACTGGTGGTTGACTGCCCCCCAGCCCAGAGTGTGCATGGAAAATTGTCTGGCAGCCTCCCTGACAGCAAGCAGTGATAGTGCCCATGAAGGGGACCTTGTTGGGCCCGCCCCTTTCACGGTTATCGCTTCTCGGCCTTTTGGCTAAGATCAAGTGTAGTATCTGTTCTTATCAGTTTAATATCTGATACGTCCCCTATCTGGGGACCATATATTAAATGGATTTTTGAGAACGGGGGCCGATTTCGAAGCTTGCTTCCGTCGCCCTATGCATTGACCCGATATGGCAGTATCTTCGGGTACAGTGCACCACCCCCTTACAGGGTTAAAAAGAAAGATTCCTACTTTCATTGCTACCTGCTTGCTGGCTAGCCAGCTAGCCAGCCCTGTGGGCCTTGCTGCTGCTGCAGCCAAAAAACAAAAGGTGGTGCTGCTGCTGCTTCTTCTGCTGCTTCTGCTTCTGCTTGTGTCTGGCCCCTGTTGGAGCGTCCAGGCACAGGACTTCTGCTGCTGCTGACTAAATGGCCTCCTTAATTGGATCATTTGAGTAGCCAGCACACCTGTGCAGGTAGGGCATGACATGATAGGCAGCTGCCTTGATAGCGGGTGGGTGCTGAATGTTCCTAATTGACAAAATAAGATTAATGCTTATGAAGAAATATAAAATCTCATCCCTTCCCCAATATCGCGCCACACCCCTACCCCTTAATTCCCTGGTTGAACGTGATGGACATATGTCTTTTTTCGACCGTACTAACTATGTAACTATGTAACATAACATGGGGGGGGGGTCTCCTGGCTGTTCACACAGGTGTGTCATTGCTGTACATTGACCATGCATTGCTTCTGTGGTATTGCAAAGGCAAAGACAAATGCTTCCAGCCATCCATTGCACTAATGGATTGGTCATCAGCTGGCTGTCTATGTCCCGCATCAATATAGACCAAAGTACAGAGGGTTAGGCTATGCTATTGTGCACCTACCTGATGCATCAGAAGGTGCGAGGCCCTTGCTAAATTCTGTGCACAGACTTTGAGATCTATGCTTTAGACTGTATCTAAACCTGCTCCAACATGGACTGACATTCTGGCCTACTTTCAGCCGATGCGACTTGTCTGTCGCTGAACAGTCGCTTTTTATGTATTCAGCACCTATGTATAATGTTGTAAAAATGCTCTAGAAGCTAAAGTCGCAGAAATGTCACACATATTTGGCCTGCAACTTTCTGTGCGACAAATTCAGACAGGAAAAATCAGTATAAATCCTTAGAAAATTATCCCCCAGTGTCTCCATCTGCTGGCGGTATTGAATAAGCATTGCTGCACTGATGGGGTATGCATTAGACGAAAAAAAAGAAGAAAAAGAAGAATAATACGCCCAGAAAAGAGGCGAAAAGGAGAAAAACGTAAAAAAACGTGAAAAAAAAGTAAGAGGAAGAGAAGGGAAAAAAAGGTGGAAATGGGTTTAAAAGTGATTTCGGCGGAGAAATATATATATATATATATATATATATATATATATATATATATATGCGCACACACACACATAGATATAAACGTATTCTCCGTTGAGATATTGCAGCCGCTGCTGTGTCCAGGCCCAGGAGCCTTAGCACTGTGCTGTGATGTCACTCAATACCACTGACATCACTAGGTGTAAACAACATCTCTCCTTTGCTGTGTATGTGACTATGGAGCTGTTTGGTGATGTCGTCTATTACGGCCTTCATAGAAGCAACAGGAGATTGTTGCATCCATCTTGAACCCTCAGAACTACAGTGCTATGATGTCACTCACTTCCACAGGCCTTGCAGAGTGTAAACAACAACAACCCAGCTTTGTTGTGTATGTAACCAAAGGGATTTGTGATGTCACCTAGAACCTTCACAGCAGCGACAGCTTTATGAGGAGCATCAGCACTGCTCTGCCTGAGCAGAACCATCACCGCCATAGGTTGTCAAATAACCCGGATTTAACCCACACAGGTAAGTCCAATGGGGTGCAGGCATGTCCTCTATGCTTACAGCTTCCCGTGGGTGTTGGTTTGATACCGTTTGGGGACAGCCAAGGAGGCATCTGCAGGCAACAAAGGTAGGTGTGTGCTTGTGAGTGTGTTTCCTATGCAGATCCTAAGCCCAGTGTCACATGCAAGTAGGAGGAGTAAGAAGGGTTCCTGGCAAATCCGGGTTATGGATTGCATTTAAAAAGGCCCCGTGGGAGTGCAATGGGCCCCTGTCTTGCTGCTTAGCAATAATGGTATGGGTTTAGGTTCTGCTGTGTGTACTGGTGGTTGACTGCCCCCCAGCCCAGAGTGTGCATGGAAAATTGTCTGGCAGCCTCCCTGACAGCAAGCAGTGATAGTGCCCATGAAGGGGACCTTGTTGGGCCCGCCCCTTTCACGGTTATCGCTTCTCGGCCTTTTGGCTAAGATCAAGTGTAGTATCTGTTCTTATCAGTTTAATATCTGATACGTCCCCTATCTGGGGACCATATATTAAATGGATTTTTGAGAACGGGGGCCGATTTCGAAGCTTGCTTCCGTCGCCCTATGCATTGACCCGATATGGCAGTATCTTCGGGTACAGTGCACCACCCCCTTACAGGGTTAAAAAGAAAGATTCCTACTTTCATTGCTACCTGCTTGCTGGCTAGCCAGCTAGCCAGCCCTGTGGGCCTTGCTGCTGCTGCAGCCAAAAAACAAAAGGTGGTGCTGCTGCTGCTTCTTCTGCTGCTTCTGCTTCTGCTTGTGTCTGGCCCCTGTTGGAGCGTCCAGGCACAGGACTTCTGCTGCTGCTGACTAAATGGCCTCCTTAATTGGATCATTTGAGTAGCCAGCACACCTGTGCAGGTAGGGCATGACATGATAGGCAGCTGCCTTGATAGCGGGTGGGTGCTGAATGTTCCTAATTGACAAAATAAGATTAATGCTTATGAAGAAATATAAAATCTCATCCCTTCCCCAATATCGCGCCACACCCCTACCCCTTAATTCCCTGGTTGAACGTGATGGACATATGTCTTTTTTCGACCGTACTAACTATGTAACTATGTAACATAACATGGGGGGGGGGTCTCCTGGCTGTTCACACAGGTGTGTCATTGCTGTACATTGACCATGCATTGCTTCTGTGGTATTGCAAAGGCAAAGACAAATGCTTCCAGCCATCCATTGCACTAATGGATTGGTCATCAGCTGGCTGTCTATGTCCCGCATCAATATAGACCAAAGTACAGAGGGTTAGGCTATGCTATTGTGCACCTACCTGATGCATCAGAAGGTGCGAGGCCCTTGCTAAATTCTGTGCACAGACTTTGAGATCTATGCTTTAGACTGTATCTAAACCTGCTCCAACATGGACTGACATTCTGGCCTACTTTCAGCCGATGCGACTTGTCTGTCGCTGAACAGTCGCTTTTTATGTATTCAGCACCTATGTATAATGTTGTAAAAATGCTCTAGAAGCTAAAGTCGCAGAAATGTCACACATATTTGGCCTGCAACTTTCTGTGCGACAAATTCAGACAGGAAAAATCAGTATAAATCCTTAGAAAATTATCCCCCAGTGTCTCCATCTGCTGGCGGTATTGAATAAGCATTGCTGCACTGATGGGGTATGCATTAGACGAAAAAAAAGAAGAAAAAGAAGAATAATACGCCCAGAAAAGAGGCGAAAAGGAGAAAAACGTAAAAAAACGTGAAAAAAAAGTAAGAGGAAGAGAAGGGAAAAAAAGGTGGAAATGGGTTTAAAAGTGATTTCGGCGGAGAATATATATATATATATATATATATATATATATATATATATATATGCGCACACACACACATAGATATAAACGTATTCTCCGTTGAGATATTGCAGCCGCTGCTGTGTCCAGGCCCAGGAGCCTTAGCACTGTGCTGTGATGTCACTCAATACCACTGACATCACTAGGTGTAAACAACATCTCTCCTTTGCTGTGTATGTGACTATGGAGCTGTTTGGTGATGTCGTCTATTACGGCCTTCATAGAAGCAACAGGAGATTGTTGCATCCATCTTGAACCCTCAGAACTACAGTGCTATGATGTCACTCACTTCCACAGGCCTTGCAGAGTGTAAACAACAACAACCCAGCTTTGTTGTGTATGTAACCAAAGGGATTTGTGATGTCACCTAGAACCTTCACAGCAGCGACAGCTTTATGAGGAGCATCAGCACTGCTCTGCCTGAGCAGAACCATCACCGCCATAGGTTGTCAAATAACCCGGATTTAACCCACACAGGTAAGTCCAATGGGGTGCAGGCATGTCCTCTATGCTTACAGCTTCCCGTGGGTGTTGGTTTGATACCGTTTGGGGACAGCCAAGGAGGCATCTGCAGGCAACAAAGGTAGGTGTGTGCTTGTGAGTGTGTTTCCTATGCAGATCCTAAGCCCAGTGTCACATGCAAGTAGGAGGAGTAAGAAGGGTTCCTGGCAAATCCGGGTTATGGATTGCATTTAAAAAGGCCCCGTGGGAGTGCAATGGGCCCCTGTCTTGCTGCTTAGCAATAATGGTATGGGTTTAGGTTCTGCTGTGTGTACTGGTGGTTGACTGCCCCCCAGCCCAGAGTGTGCATGGAAAATTGTCTGGCAGCCTCCCTGACAGCAAGCAGTGATAGTGCCCATGAAGGGGACCTTGTTGGGCCCGCCCCTTTCACGGTTATCGCTTCTCGGCCTTTTGGCTAAGATCAAGTGTAGTATCTGTTCTTATCAGTTTAATATCTGATACGTCCCCTATCTGGGGACCATATATTAAATGGATTTTTGAGAACGGGGGCCGATTTCGAAGCTTGCTTCCGTCGCCCTATGCATTGACCCGATATGGCAGTATCTTCGGGTACAGTGCACCACCCCCTTACAGGGTTAAAAAGAAAGATTCCTACTTTCATTGCTACCTGCTTGCTGGCTAGCCAGCTAGCCAGCCCTGTGGGCCTTGCTGCTGCTGCAGCCAAAAAACAAAAGGTGGTGCTGCTGCTGCTTCTTCTGCTGCTTCTGCTTCTGCTTGTGTCTGGCCCCTGTTGGAGCGTCCAGGCACAGGACTTCTGCTGCTGCTGACTAAATGGCCTCCTTAATTGGATCATTTGAGTAGCCAGCACACCTGTGCAGGTAGGGCATGACATGATAGGCAGCTGCCTTGATAGCGGGTGGGTGCTGAATGTTCCTAATTGACAAAATAAGATTAATGCTTATGAAGAAATATAAAATCTCATCCCTTCCCCAATATCGCGCCACACCCCTACCCCTTAATTCCCTGGTTGAACGTGATGGACATATGTCTTTTTTCGACCGTACTAACTATGTAACTATGTAACATAACATGGGGGGGGGGTCTCCTGGCTGTTCACACAGGTGTGTCATTGCTGTACATTGACCATGCATTGCTTCTGTGGTATTGCAAAGGCAAAGACAAATGCTTCCAGCCATCCATTGCACTAATGGATTGGTCATCAGCTGGCTGTCTATGTCCCGCATCAATATAGACCAAAGTACAGAGGGTTAGGCTATGCTATTGTGCACCTACCTGATGCATCAGAAGGTGCGAGGCCCTTGCTAAATTCTGTGCACAGACTTTGAGATCTATGCTTTAGACTGTATCTAAACCTGCTCCAACATGGACTGACATTCTGGCCTACTTTCAGCCGATGCGACTTGTCTGTCGCTGAACAGTCGCTTTTTATGTATTCAGCACCTATGTATAATGTTGTAAAAATGCTCTAGAAGCTAAAGTCGCAGAAATGTCACACATATTTGGCCTGCAACTTTCTGTGCGACAAATTCAGACAGGAAAAATCAGTATAAATCCTTAGAAAATTATCCCCCAGTGTCTCCATCTGCTGGCGGTATTGAATAAGCATTGCTGCACTGATGGGGTATGCATTAGACGAAAAAAAAGAAGAAAAAGAAGAATAATACGCCCAGAAAAGAGGCGAAAAGGAGAAAAACGTAAAAAAACGTGAAAAAAAAGTAAGAGGAAGAGAAGGGAAAAAAAGGTGGAAATGGGTTTAAAAGTGATTTCGGCGGAGAAATATATATATATATATATATATATATATATATGCGCACACACACACATAGATATAAACGTATTCTCCGTTGAGATATTGCAGCCGCTGCTGTGTCCAGGCCCAGGAGCCTTAGCACTGTGCTGTGATGTCACTCAATACCACTGACATCACTAGGTGTAAACAACATCTCTCCTTTGCTGTGTATGTGACTATGGAGCTGTTTGGTGATGTCGTCTATTACGGCCTTCATAGAAGCAACAGGAGATTGTTGCATCCATCTTGAACCCTCAGAACTACAGTGCTATGATGTCACTCACTTCCACAGGCCTTGCAGAGTGTAAACAACAACAACCCAGCTTTGTTGTGTATGTAACCAAAGGGATTTGTGATGTCACCTAGAACCTTCACAGCAGCGACAGCTTTATGAGGAGCATCAGCACTGCTCTGCCTGAGCAGAACCATCACCGCCATAGGTTGTCAAATAACCCGGATTTAACCCACACAGGTAAGTCCAATGGGGTGCAGGCATGTCCTCTATGCTTACAGCTTCCCGTGGGTGTTGGTTTGATACCGTTTGGGGACAGCCAAGGAGGCATCTGCAGGCAACAAAGGTAGGTGTGTGCTTGTGAGTGTGTTTCCTATGCAGATCCTAAGCCCAGTGTCACATGCAAGTAGGAGGAGTAAGAAGGGTTCCTGGCAAATCCGGGTTATGGATTGCATTTAAAAAGGCCCCGTGGGAGTGCAATGGGCCCCTGTCTTGCTGCTTAGCAATAATGGTATGGGTTTAGGTTCTGCTGTGTGTACTGGTGGTTGACTGCCCCCCAGCCCAGAGTGTGCATGGAAAATTGTCTGGCAGCCTCCCTGACAGCAAGCAGTGATAGTGCCCATGAAGGGGACCTTGTTGGGCCCGCCCCTTTCACGGTTATCGCTTCTCGGCCTTTTGGCTAAGATCAAGTGTAGTATCTGTTCTTATCAGTTTAATATCTGATACGTCCCCTATCTGGGGACCATATATTAAATGGATTTTTGAGAACGGGGGCCGATTTCGAAGCTTGCTTCCGTCGCCCTATGCATTGACCCGATATGGCAGTATCTTCGGGTACAGTGCACCACCCCCTTACAGGGTTAAAAAGAAAGATTCCTACTTTCATTGCTACCTGCTTGCTGGCTAGCCAGCTAGCCAGCCCTGTGGGCCTTGCTGCTGCTGCAGCCAAAAAACAAAAGGTGGTGCTGCTGCTGCTTCTTCTGCTGCTTCTGCTTCTGCTTGTGTCTGGCCCCTGTTGGAGCGTCCAGGCACAGGACTTCTGCTGCTGCTGACTAAATGGCCTCCTTAATTGGATCATTTGAGTAGCCAGCACACCTGTGCAGGTAGGGCATGACATGATAGGCAGCTGCCTTGATAGCGGGTGGGTGCTGAATGTTCCTAATTGACAAAATAAGATTAATGCTTATGAAGAAATATAAAATCTCATCCCTTCCCCAATATCGCGCCACACCCCTACCCCTTAATTCCCTGGTTGAACGTGATGGACATATGTCTTTTTTCGACCGTACTAACTATGTAACTATGTAACATAACATGGGGGGGGGGTCTCCTGGCTGTTCACACAGGTGTGTCATTGCTGTACATTGACCATGCATTGCTTCTGTGGTATTGCAAAGGCAAAGACAAATGCTTCCAGCCATCCATTGCACTAATGGATTGGTCATCAGCTGGCTGTCTATGTCCCGCATCAATATAGACCAAAGTACAGAGGGTTAGGCTATGCTATTGTGCACCTACCTGATGCATCAGAAGGTGCGAGGCCCTTGCTAAATTCTGTGCACAGACTTTGAGATCTATGCTTTAGACTGTATCTAAACCTGCTCCAACATGGACTGACATTCTGGCCTACTTTCAGCCGATGCGACTTGTCTGTCGCTGAACAGTCGCTTTTTATGTATTCAGCACCTATGTATAATGTTGTAAAAATGCTCTAGAAGCTAAAGTCGCAGAAATGTCACACATATTTGGCCTGCAACTTTCTGTGCGACAAATTCAGACAGGAAAAATCAGTATAAATCCTTAGAAAATTATCCCCCAGTGTCTCCATCTGCTGGCGGTATTGAATAAGCATTGCTGCACTGATGGGGTATGCATTAGACGAAAAAAAAGAAGAAAAAGAAGAATAATACGCCCAGAAAAGAGGCGAAAAGGAGAAAAACGTAAAAAAACGTGAAAAAAAAGTAAGAGGAAGAGAAGGGAAAAAAAGGTGGAAATGGGTTTAAAAGTGATTTCGGCGGAGAAATATATATATATATATATATATATATATATATATATATATATATATGCGCACACACACACATAGATATAAACGTATTCTCCGTTGAGATATTGCAGCCGCTGCTGTGTCCAGGCCCAGGAGCCTTAGCACTGTGCTGTGATGTCACTCAATACCACTGACATCACTAGGTGTAAACAACATCTCTCCTTTGCTGTGTATGTGACTATGGAGCTGTTTGGTGATGTCGTCTATTACGGCCTTCATAGAAGCAACAGGAGATTGTTGCATCCATCTTGAACCCTCAGAACTACAGTGCTATGATGTCACTCACTTCCACAGGCCTTGCAGAGTGTAAACAACAACAACCCAGCTTTGTTGTGTATGTAACCAAAGGGATTTGTGATGTCACCTAGAACCTTCACAGCAGCGACAGCTTTATGAGGAGCATCAGCACTGCTCTGCCTGAGCAGAACCATCACCGCCATAGGTTGTCAAATAACCCGGATTTAACCCACACAGGTAAGTCCAATGGGGTGCAGGCATGTCCTCTATGCTTACAGCTTCCCGTGGGTGTTGGTTTGATACCGTTTGGGGACAGCCAAGGAGGCATCTGCAGGCAACAAAGGTAGGTGTGTGCTTGTGAGTGTGTTTCCTATGCAGATCCTAAGCCCAGTGTCACATGCAAGTAGGAGGAGTAAGAAGGGTTCCTGGCAAATCCGGGTTATGGATTGCATTTAAAAAGGCCCCGTGGGAGTGCAATGGGCCCCTGTCTTGCTGCTTAGCAATAATGGTATGGGTTTAGGTTCTGCTGTGTGTACTGGTGGTTGACTGCCCCCCAGCCCAGAGTGTGCATGGAAAATTGTCTGGCAGCCTCCCTGACAGCAAGCAGTGATAGTGCCCATGAAGGGGACCTTGTTGGGCCCGCCCCTTTCACGGTTATCGCTTCTCGGCCTTTTGGCTAAGATCAAGTGTAGTATCTGTTCTTATCAGTTTAATATCTGATACGTCCCCTATCTGGGGACCATATATTAAATGGATTTTTGAGAACGGGGGCCGATTTCGAAGCTTGCTTCCGTCGCCCTATGCATTGACCCGATATGGCAGTATCTTCGGGTACAGTGCACCACCCCCTTACAGGGTTAAAAAGAAAGATTCCTACTTTCATTGCTACCTGCTTGCTGGCTAGCCAGCTAGCCAGCCCTGTGGGCCTTGCTGCTGCTGCAGCCAAAAAACAAAAGGTGGTGCTGCTGCTGCTTCTTCTGCTGCTTCTGCTTCTGCTTGTGTCTGGCCCCTGTTGGAGCGTCCAGGCACAGGACTTCTGCTGCTGCTGACTAAATGGCCTCCTTAATTGGATCATTTGAGTAGCCAGCACACCTGTGCAGGTAGGGCATGACATGATAGGCAGCTGCCTTGATAGCGGGTGGGTGCTGAATGTTCCTAATTGACAAAATAAGATTAATGCTTATGAAGAAATATAAAATCTCATCCCTTCCCCAATATCGCGCCACACCCCTACCCCTTAATTCCCTGGTTGAACGTGATGGACATATGTCTTTTTTCGACCGTACTAACTATGTAACTATGTAACATAACATGGGGGGGGGGTCTCCTGGCTGTTCACACAGGTGTGTCATTGCTGTACATTGACCATGCATTGCTTCTGTGGTATTGCAAAGGCAAAGACAAATGCTTCCAGCCATCCATTGCACTAATGGATTGGTCATCAGCTGGCTGTCTATGTCCCGCATCAATATAGACCAAAGTACAGAGGGTTAGGCTATGCTATTGTGCACCTACCTGATGCATCAGAAGGTGCGAGGCCCTTGCTAAATTCTGTGCACAGACTTTGAGATCTATGCTTTAGACTGTATCTAAACCTGCTCCAACATGGACTGACATTCTGGCCTACTTTCAGCCGATGCGACTTGTCTGTCGCTGAACAGTCGCTTTTTATGTATTCAGCACCTATGTATAATGTTGTAAAAATGCTCTAGAAGCTAAAGTCGCAGAAATGTCACACATATTTGGCCTGCAACTTTCTGTGCGACAAATTCAGACAGGAAAAATCAGTATAAATCCTTAGAAAATTATCCCCCAGTGTCTCCATCTGCTGGCGGTATTGAATAAGCATTGCTGCACTGATGGGGTATGCATTAGACGAAAAAAAAGAAGAAAAAGAAGAATAATACGCCCAGAAAAGAGGCGAAAAGGAGAAAAACGTAAAAAAACGTGAAAAAAAAGTAAGAGGAAGAGAAGGGAAAAAAAGGTGGAAATGGGTTTAAAAGTGATTTCGGCGGAGAAATATATATATATATATATATATATATATATATATATATATATATATGCGCACACACACACATAGATATAAACGTATTCTCCGTTGAGATATTGCAGCCGCTGCTGTGTCCAGGCCCAGGAGCCTTAGCACTGTGCTGTGATGTCACTCAATACCACTGACATCACTAGGTGTAAACAACATCTCTCCTTTGCTGTGTATGTGACTATGGAGCTGTTTGGTGATGTCGTCTATTACGGCCTTCATAGAAGCAACAGGAGATTGTTGCATCCATCTTGAACCCTCAGAACTACAGTGCTATGATGTCACTCACTTCCACAGGCCTTGCAGAGTGTAAACAACAACAACCCAGCTTTGTTGTGTATGTAACCAAAGGGATTTGTGATGTCACCTAGAACCTTCACAGCAGCGACAGCTTTATGAGGAGCATCAGCACTGCTCTGCCTGAGCAGAACCATCACCGCCATAGGTTGTCAAATAACCCGGATTTAACCCACACAGGTAAGTCCAATGGGGTGCAGGCATGTCCTCTATGCTTACAGCTTCCCGTGGGTGTTGGTTTGATACCGTTTGGGGACAGCCAAGGAGGCATCTGCAGGCAACAAAGGTAGGTGTGTGCTTGTGAGTGTGTTTCCTATGCAGATCCTAAGCCCAGTGTCACATGCAAGTAGGAGGAGTAAGAAGGGTTCCTGGCAAATCCGGGTTATGGATTGCATTTAAAAAGGCCCCGTGGGAGTGCAATGGGCCCCTGTCTTGCTGCTTAGCAATAATGGTATGGGTTTAGGTTCTGCTGTGTGTACTGGTGGTTGACTGCCCCCCAGCCCAGAGTGTGCATGGAAAATTGTCTGGCAGCCTCCCTGACAGCAAGCAGTGATAGTGCCCATGAAGGGGACCTTGTTGGGCCCGCCCCTTTCACGGTTATCGCTTCTCGGCCTTTTGGCTAAGATCAAGTGTAGTATCTGTTCTTATCAGTTTAATATCTGATACGTCCCCTATCTGGGGACCATATATTAAATGGATTTTTGAGAACGGGGGCCGATTTCGAAGCTTGCTTCCGTCGCCCTATGCATTGACCCGATATGGCAGTATCTTCGGGTACAGTGCACCACCCCCTTACAGGGTTAAAAAGAAAGATTCCTACTTTCATTGCTACCTGCTTGCTGGCTAGCCAGCTAGCCAGCCCTGTGGGCCTTGCTGCTGCTGCAGCCAAAAAACAAAAGGTGGTGCTGCTGCTGCTTCTTCTGCTGCTTCTGCTTCTGCTTGTGTCTGGCCCCTGTTGGAGCGTCCAGGCACAGGACTTCTGCTGCTGCTGACTAAATGGCCTCCTTAATTGGATCATTTGAGTAGCCAGCACACCTGTGCAGGTAGGGCATGACATGATAGGCAGCTGCCTTGATAGCGGGTGGGTGCTGAATGTTCCTAATTGACAAAATAAGATTAATGCTTATGAAGAAATATAAAATCTCATCCCTTCCCCAATATCGCGCCACACCCCTACCCCTTAATTCCCTGGTTGAACGTGATGGACATATGTCTTTTTTCGACCGTACTAACTATGTAACTATGTAACATAACATGGGGGGGGGGTCTCCTGGCTGTTCACACAGGTGTGTCATTGCTGTACATTGACCATGCATTGCTTCTGTGGTATTGCAAAGGCAAAGACAAATGCTTCCAGCCATCCATTGCACTAATGGATTGGTCATCAGCTGGCTGTCTATGTCCCGCATCAATATAGACCAAAGTACAGAGGGTTAGGCTATGCTATTGTGCACCTACCTGATGCATCAGAAGGTGCGAGGCCCTTGCTAAATTCTGTGCACAGACTTTGAGATCTATGCTTTAGACTGTATCTAAACCTGCTCCAACATGGACTGACATTCTGGCCTACTTTCAGCCGATGCGACTTGTCTGTCGCTGAACAGTCGCTTTTTATGTATTCAGCACCTATGTATAATGTTGTAAAAATGCTCTAGAAGCTAAAGTCGCAGAAATGTCACACATATTTGGCCTGCAACTTTCTGTGCGACAAATTCAGACAGGAAAAATCAGTATAAATCCTTAGAAAATTATCCCCCAGTGTCTCCATCTGCTGGCGGTATTGAATAAGCATTGCTGCACTGATGGGGTATGCATTAGACGAAAAAAAAGAAGAAAAAGAAGAATAATACGCCCAGAAAAGAGGCGAAAAGGAGAAAAACGTAAAAAAACGTGAAAAAAAAGTAAGAGGAAGAGAAGGGAAAAAAAGGTGGAAATGGGTTTAAAAGTGATTTCGGCGGAGAAATATATATATATATATATATATATATATATATATATATATATATATATATATATATGCGCACACACACACATAGATATAAACGTATTCTCCGTTGAGATATTGCAGCCGCTGCTGTGTCCAGGCCCAGGAGCCTTAGCACTGTGCTGTGATGTCACTCAATACCACTGACATCACTAGGTGTAAACAACATCTCTCCTTTGCTGTGTATGTGACTATGGAGCTGTTTGGTGATGTCGTCTATTACGGCCTTCATAGAAGCAACAGGAGATTGTTGCATCCATCTTGAACCCTCAGAACTACAGTGCTATGATGTCACTCACTTCCACAGGCCTTGCAGAGTGTAAACAACAACAACCAGCTTTGTTGTGTATGTAACCAAAGGGATTTGTGATGTCACCTAGAACCTTCACAGCAGCGACAGCTTTATGAGGAGCATCAGCACTGCTCTGCCTGAGCAGAACCATCACCGCCATAGGTTGTCAAATAACCCGGATTTAACCCACACAGGTAAGTCCAATGGGGTGCAGGCATGTCCTCTATGCTTACAGCTTCCCGTGGGTGTTGGTTTGATACCGTTTGGGGACAGCCAAGGAGGCATCTGCAGGCAACAAAGGTAGGTGTGTGCTTGTGAGTGTGTTTCCTATGCAGATCCTAAGCCCAGTGTCACATGCAAGTAGGAGGAGTAAGAAGGGTTCCTGGCAAATCCGGGTTATGGATTGCATTTAAAAAGGCCCCGTGGGAGTGCAATGGGCCCCTGTCTTGCTGCTTAGCAATAATGGTATGGGTTTAGGTTCTGCTGTGTGTACTGGTGGTTGACTGCCCCCCAGCCCAGAGTGTGCATGGAAAATTGTCTGGCAGCCTCCCTGACAGCAAGCAGTGATAGTGCCCATGAAGGGGACCTTGTTGGGCCCGCCCCTTTCACGGTTATCGCTTCTCGGCCTTTTGGCTAAGATCAAGTGTAGTATCTGTTCTTATCAGTTTAATATCTGATACGTCCCCTATCTGGGGACCATATATTAAATGGATTTTTGAGAACGGGGGCCGATTTCGAAGCTTGCTTCCGTCGCCCTATGCATTGACCCGATATGGCAGTATCTTCGGGTACAGTGCACCACCCCCTTACAGGGTTAAAAAGAAAGATTCCTACTTTCATTGCTACCTGCTTGCTGGCTAGCCAGCTAGCCAGCCCTGTGGGCCTTGCTGCTGCTGCAGCCAAAAAACAAAAGGTGGTGCTGCTGCTGCTTCTTCTGCTGCTTCTGCTTCTGCTTGTGTCTGGCCCCTGTTGGAGCGTCCAGGCACAGGACTTCTGCTGCTGCTGACTAAATGGCCTCCTTAATTGGATCATTTGAGTAGCCAGCACACCTGTGCAGGTAGGGCATGACATGATAGGCAGCTGCCTTGATAGCGGGTGGGTGCTGAATGTTCCTAATTGACAAAATAAGATTAATGCTTATGAAGAAATATAAAATCTCATCCCTTCCCCAATATCGCGCCACACCCCTACCCCTTAATTCCCTGGTTGAACGTGATGGACATATGTCTTTTTTCGACCGTACTAACTATGTAACTATGTAACATAACATGGGGGGGGGGTCTCCTGGCTGTTCACACAGGTGTGTCATTGCTGTACATTGACCATGCATTGCTTCTGTGGTATTGCAAAGGCAAAGACAAATGCTTCCAGCCATCCATTGCACTAATGGATTGGTCATCAGCTGGCTGTCTATGTCCCGCATCAATATAGACCAAAGTACAGAGGGTTAGGCTATGCTATTGTGCACCTACCTGATGCATCAGAAGGTGCGAGGCCCTTGCTAAATTCTGTGCACAGACTTTGAGATCTATGCTTTAGACTGTATCTAAACCTGCTCCAACATGGACTGACATTCTGGCCTACTTTCAGCCGATGCGACTTGTCTGTCGCTGAACAGTCGCTTTTTATGTATTCAGCACCTATGTATAATGTTGTAAAAATGCTCTAGAAGCTAAAGTCGCAGAAATGTCACACATATTTGGCCTGCAACTTTCTGTGCGACAAATTCAGACAGGAAAAATCAGTATAAATCCTTAGAAAATTATCCCCCAGTGTCTCCATCTGCTGGCGGTATTGAATAAGCATTGCTGCACTGATGGGGTATGCATTAGACGAAAAAAAAGAAGAAAAAGAAGAATAATACGCCCAGAAAAGAGGCGAAAAGGAGAAAAACGTAAAAAAACGTGAAAAAAAAGTAAGAGGAAGAGAAGGGAAAAAAAGGTGGAAATGGGTTTAAAAGTGATTTCGGCGGAGAAATATATATATATATATATATATATATATATATATATATATATATGCGCACACACACACATAGATATAAACGTATTCTCCGTTGAGATATTGCAGCCGCTGCTGTGTCCAGGCCCAGGAGCCTTAGCACTGTGCTGTGATGTCACTCAATACCACTGACATCACTAGGTGTAAACAACATCTCTCCTTTGCTGTGTATGTGACTATGGAGCTGTTTGGTGATGTCGTCTATTACGGCCTTCATAGAAGCAACAGGAGATTGTTGCATCCATCTTGAACCCTCAGAACTACAGTGCTATGATGTCACTCACTTCCACAGGCCTTGCAGAGTGTAAACAACAACAACCAGCTTTGTTGTGTATGTAACCAAAGGGATTTGTGATGTCACCTAGAACCTTCACAGCAGCGACAGCTTTATGAGGAGCATCAGCACTGCTCTGCCTGAGCAGAACCATCACCGCCATAGGTTGTCAAATAACCCGGATTTAACCCACACAGGTAAGTCCAATGGGGTGCAGGCATGTCCTCTATGCTTACAGCTTCCCGTGGGTGTTGGTTTGATACCGTTTGGGGACAGCCAAGGAGGCATCTGCAGGCAACAAAGGTAGGTGTGTGCTTGTGAGTGTGTTTCCTATGCAGATCCTAAGCCCAGTGTCACATGCAAGTAGGAGGAGTAAGAAGGGTTCCTGGCAAATCCGGGTTATGGATTGCATTTAAAAAGGCCCCGTGGGAGTGCAATGGGCCCCTGTCTTGCTGCTTAGCAATAATGGTATGGGTTTAGGTTCTGCTGTGTGTACTGGTGGTTGACTGCCCCCCAGCCCAGAGTGTGCATGGAAAATTGTCTGGCAGCCTCCCTGACAGCAAGCAGTGATAGTGCCCATGAAGGGGACCTTGTTGGGCCCGCCCCTTTCACGGTTATCGCTTCTCGGCCTTTTGGCTAAGATCAAGTGTAGTATCTGCATTTGGTCTGGTCGGAAGGTGTCTGTGGTACCCCGCTTCTCGGCCTTGGGGGATTGTCTCTCCTTACGGAGGGACTTCACCCCCTTGCTGCTATTGGGGAGCGGGCTTAGTCCACAGACAACGGGTTGCGATCCCCCTGTCTCTGGGACCTTGTGTCTCAGAAGGCATTTTCGGTACGTTGAGCGTTACCTGTAGCTTCGGAAGCACCTAGGGTACCCCCGACCTCTGCCTTGGGTAAGGGTTCCGCTTTTATAGCGGGATTCCGAGCCCCTGCTGCTATTGGGGAAGGGGCTTAGTCCCTGGGTGTGGAAGATGCCGTTCTCCTGGGCTTTCCCCTCTGGGGAAATGTCGATGCGAAATACCATCCGCATAGAGGTGTCGGAGAGCCATCGTCAGTTGAAGAACCTCCGCTTCATTGCGGAGGTGATTCTTCTTGACTACTTCCGCCTCAATAGGGAGGACATCCTGTGTCTAAATGACCAGGAAAGCCGTGGCCTGTATACCGTCACCTTCACGGCCACGGCGTGTTGCGATAACATCTATGCAACCTTGTCTGGTGCGGACCAGAGGGACGATCGACTCGACGGTCTTTCGTTCCAGTTCCTCTATGGTGAGGAACATATACCGTTGGTGGTGGCTATGCACAGCCCTCATGTGACCACGGAGGATATAGCCACTTTTCTTCGGCGATACTGCGAAGAGGTGCGATTCGCAAACAAAATATTGAACTCCGTGCGGTTCTGGAACGGCAAGAGGAAGTTCTGGGTCAAGCTCCGTAAGGATCCCGGTGGTATTGGGGGTCTTTGCCATCCGCCCCCAAATTTTGCCATCGGGAGAGTTCGGGGCTTCCTGTTCTATCCTCAAATGCCTATGTATTGCCGAAATTGCTTGAGGTTTGGCCACACCCAGGAGACCTGCGGCGCGGAGCGTGTGATTCGCTGCAATAGGTGTGGCCAAGAAGGTCACATAGCCTCAAGATGTAGCCATACGATAAGGTGCAACCTCTGCGGAGAGGAAAATCACGATTTTAATTCCTGTCCCCATAAAGCAAAAACTACGATGGGTGGGTCAAGGCTGGGCCCACCCAAAGAGGGGACAGGACAAAAGACGTCCTTTTTTAAGATGCCCAAACCCCAGATGGCAGGTACTGATGGGTCCAGGCCCAAGACCTCTGGTGCTCCATCGGGGGGCCCACCGGTGGTAGTGCTAGGGGGAGGCCATGGGGATTCCACGAAGCCCGGGCGGGTGATCGAGTTTACTGCCCGGGAAATTGAAAGACGTCGATCGACTTCCTACCTGGCTCAAGAGCCCGCCGAAACTTCTGAAGGGGGCTCACCTGTGGCGGGTGGTAGCCGACGGGCCTCGGTGGGGGCAGAGGTGGACCCAAAATTGCAGCATAAGCCAGGTACTGGCTTGGCCCAGGGTCGCCCTGCTCCGGACGAAGAGGCCCCGGTGAAAGCCCGCCGGAAGGGGAGCCAGGTGGCCAGGTCTGAGCCCGGTCCTGTTACTCCGCCTATACAGGACAGGGCCAAGAAGACAAGTGGCGCCAAACCAGGGTTTGCTGCCCCGCCAGCAGTGGACCCGGTGGGTAAAACTGGCCATCGTCGATCGATGGGGAAGTTGGAGCAACAGTCCTCAGCAACGCTTGCTGGGGAACAAGCGATGAAAACTTCCCAAGGTAGCGGCAAAGGTTCCGGAAAAGAGGCCTCACAGGCCCCTGTGCAGCAGTTCCAGTCGTCAAAAGATGAAAGAAGACGCAGATCCATCAGCCGGGGGCCAGAGATTACATCGAGTGAGAGCAACACAGAGGATATGGACAGCAGTATGACATTTAAAAGACAAAGAGAAGAAGAAGAGGAAGACATTCAAAGGAAAGCGGCGTGCCGTAGTTCGGACGAGAGCGAGCTCAGGGTCGGGGCATCATCGATCTCAAGCTCCGACCCTCAGAACATTAAGGAGCTGATGACCCCGCAGGCGGGGGATGACGGTACGCAGCTTATTATTGACTTTGATTCTCCAAGCACGGACTCTCAATAAACTATGCCTATCCCTGTAAAAATTGCCTCACTCAATGTGAGGTCCTTAAAGAGCCCTGATCGCAGGGCTGCTTTATTTTCTTATCTAGAGACATGTGACTTTGACCTTTGCCTGCTACAAGAATGTGGAATCCCTAGTAAAATGGACTATAAAGACTTAAAAGAAGACTGGAAGCTGGGCCCATCCATATGGTCCGGTGCAAATGACTGTCGTTCTGTGGGTGTTGGGCTGCTCTGCCGAGGCCAGTCCTTTTCTATTCATACAGTAACTGAGATTGTGCCTGGCAGAGCTCTTTTAATTCATCTATATTTTAATGGACTTTTAATTCGTGTTTTAAATGTGTATGCCCCTCCTGATAAACAGGAGCGGGCAGAACTATTTGAAATTTTACCACTGTTTTGTGTTGGGTCTTCCCCCCTGCTGGTGGGAGGTGATTTTAACTGCATACGTGATGGGGAACACCGGCAGGGTGGGGATATTAATCGTAAAGACCGCACTTCTTACCTGCTTAAAAATTTTATTGATGATTTTAATTTGAAAGATTGCTGGAAGGATCTCTTGCCGGAGGACCCGGGCGCCACATGGTCCAATGGAAGAGTGAGCTCCAGAATCGATTTTATTTTTTCCTCTAGAGCTTTTAAACCCCTGAAATGCACGCTCGAGCAGAATATTTTCTCTGATCATAAGCTCCTCTTGGTGGTCCTGGAGCTAGAGGGGGAGCAAAAAGCAAAAAGGGGCCTCTGGAGATTAAACACCACACTCCTAGAGGACCCTGAGATAAAAGAGGAGTTTGTGCGGACCTACCAATGCTGGCAATCACAAAGAAAACCCCACGAGCCTATGCTGCACTGGTGGGAGGGCACCAAATCTAAAATCAGATTTTTTTTTATCAAAGCAGGTAAGAAGAAGGCAAAAATGGAAAAACAGTGGTTTTATGTTCTTAACATGCATTTAAATGTACTTTTTAAATTGAAAGAAGCTGGTATGGATGTAGAAAATGATATTTTAAACCTTAAAACTGAAATAAAACATGCCATAGAAAAGAAAGGGAAACAAATCATTTTTAACTCACATGTGCAGCACCTGGAGGAGGGCGAGAAATGTTCCCGTTTCTTTTTTAAAAAAGTGATGAATAGGAGGGATATCATCCAAAACCTTGAGGGTGAATCCACTCCAAAAGGCATGTTAGATGCAGTTTTTAACTTCTACCAGCTTCTTTTTAATAAGAAAGATCTTAATCCATCCTTTTTAGAACATGTTCTTAATTCCCTTGATTTTAAGCTAGATGTTTTAGACCAGGAGGTTTTATCCCGTGATCTTAACTTAGATGAACTTTTATTTGTTTTTAAAAGTTTTTCTAGTGGGAAGGCCCCTGGGGAAGATGGTTTACCCATCGAATTTTATTTAGCTTTTTGGGATATTTTAAAGGATGATATGGTTTTATTGTATAAAGAAACTTTTATTGTTAATGAACTTCCCCCTTCCTGGAGGAGGGGGATTGTATCATTACTTTTTAAAAAGGGTGAAAAGGATATGCTAAAAAATTGGCGCCCCATCACACTTTTAAATGTCGATTATAAAGTTTTAGCCAAGTTATTAGCTGTCCGTTTTAAACCTTTTATTCATAAATTAATTCACCCAAATCAGGTTTGTGGGGTACCTGGAAGGTCTATAGCTGAATCCCTAAATATTTTAAGAGATGTTTTATGGTATTTTAAGGATAGAAATCAAACTGTAGCAATTTTATCCTTAGACTTTGAAAAAGCCTTTGATAGGGTCTCCCATGAATACCTGTTTTTAGTTCTTAAAAAGATGGCAGTGCCTGAAACGATTTTAAGCCGAATCATGCTTTTATACCGATCCTGTTTTAGTCAAGTCTCTGTTAATGGCTTTTTAACCAGCGGTGTTCCTCTTTTATCAGGTGTCAAACAGGGCTGCCCCCTGTCCCCACTCCTTTTTATTTGCGCAATCGAACCACTGATGGCCCTCCTCAGAAAAGACCGGGTAGTAAGAGGCGTACCGATACCTGGTGGAGGAGGGACCCATCTAAAGGTGTTGGGGTACATGGATGATGTCACCATACTGTGCCCGGACTCTCCATCCATGAGGGGGGCATTGAGGAACACCAGCTATTTCTGCGAGGTCTCTGGTTTTAAGCTAAACACAGATAAATGTGACTGTTTTTATATTGGCTCCTGGGATTCATCCATCACCCCAGGAGTCACAATGCAACAGGATCAAATTAAAGTTTTAGGTATTGTTTTTAACCAGGTCAATGATGGGAGCCCTAACTGGGATTCAGCTATAGCTAAGATGGAGAAGAAGATTTTAATGTGGAATCTTAGAAACCTTACCATGGAGGGGAAGATTTTAATAATAAAGATGGTTTTACTCCCTATTATGCTATACATTGCCATGGTATTTCCTCCATCTATTTTATACATTAAAAAAGTAACTAGAATTGTTTTTACTTTTTTATGGGGTTCAAAAATGGAGAAATTAAAGCGTGATTTTATGTACAAAAGTAAAGATAATGGCGGGAAAGATGTTCCTAACCTTTTTACTTTCTTTTACATAAAGTATTTCTGTTTCTGTTTTAAAATTATTAAATCCGATGGCATTTTTAGCTGCTTTTTAAGGTACGCTGCGGGCATGGTTTTTAAAAGATGGTTGCGCATCCCTCTGAACGCTCCGGTGCTTCTGTGTCCCCCAAAACATTATGTGGTGTTGGAAAAGACAGTCAGGCTCCTAGGTCTCCAAGATTTGGAGCCTGACATACTGGGGGACCAGAGAAAGGTATCAAAGGTCCTCAGGCGGAGTGAGGTTACCCTGGCAGTGTCCAATTTCACACAGGCAAGATCCAAAAAGGTATGGCGGAACGTGTACGGGAAGTTTCTGGCGAATGTACACAGGGATCTTGCCTGGGCAATCGTCCACCAGTGCCTCCCTACTCGTGAGTTCCAGCACAGGCGAGGACTGGTGGCGAGAGCCAAGTGCCCGAGAGATGGCTGCGGAGTGGACGAAACGGTGCTGCACATATTTTGGAACTGCCCTTTTGCACGGGAGCTTTGGAGGAAGGTAGGCCCACTTTTGAAGTGGGCCTGCGGCCTAAAAGATTTTAATCACGAATGTGTCTTTTACGGTCTTTTTAACTGCCCCAATTTTAAACAGCAGATGATCTGCTGGATGATTATTAATTGTTTTAAAAATGCCATCTGGAAAGTTAGGAACATCTTACTTTTTAAACATGATTTTATTGATGTTAAAAACTGTATAAAGCTGGCCCTGAGTGAGATGTACATCTATTACCTAAGAGACAAGAAACAGTTGGGGGCCAGCGAGGCAGCATCCATGTGGTGTCTGCCTCTATGGAACGAAATAACAATATAATCAGTTTTTATGACATTTGTATAATGTTTTATCCTGCCATTTCTATTTTTTCTCCTTTTATTACTGGTTTTATTATTTGTATTTTAAAACTTTTGTGAACCTTTTATTATTTTGCATTTTAAATTCTGTCTGGTTTCTTATTTATTCAATAAAATTTTGTTGAAACCTTATCTGTTCTTATCAGTTTAATATCTGATACGTCCCCTATCTGGGGACCATATATTAAATGGATTTTTGAGAACGGGGGCCGATTTCGAAGCTTGCTTCCGTCGCCCTATGCATTGACCCGATATGGCAGTATCTTCGGGTACAGTGCACCACCCCCTTACAGGGTTAAAAAGAAAGATTCCTACTTTCATTGCTACCTGCTTGCTGGCTAGCCAGCTAGCCAGCCCTGTGGGCCTTGCTGCTGCTGCAGCCAAAAAACAAAAGGTGGTGCTGCTGCTGCTTCTGCTGCTTCTGCTTCTGCTTGTGTCTGGCCCCTGTTGGAGCGTCCAGGCACAGGACTTCTGCTGCTGCTGACTAAATGGCCTCCTTAATTGGATCATTTGAGTAGCCAGCACACCTGTGCAGGTAGGGCATGACATGATAGGCAGCTGCCTTGATAGCGGGTGGGTGCTGAATGTTCCTAATTGACAAAATAAGATTAATGCTTATGAAGAAATATAAAATCTCATCCCTTCCCCAATATCGCGCCACACCCCTACCCCTTAATTCCCTGGTTGAACGTGATGGACATATGTCTTTTTTCGACCGTACTAACTATGTAACTATGTAACATAACATGGGGGGGGGGGGGGGGGGGGGTCTCCTGGCTGTTCACACAGGTGTGTCATTGCTGTACATTGACCATGCATTGCTTCTGTGGTATTGCAAAGGCAAAGACAAATGCTTCCAGCCATCCATTGCACTAATGGATTGGTCATCAGCTGGCTGTCTATGTCCCGCATCAATATAGACCAAAGTACAGAGGGTTAGGCTATGCTATTGTGCACCTACCTGATGCATCAGAAGGTGCGAGGCCCTTGCTAAATTCTGTGCACAGACTTTGAGATCTATGCTTTAGACTGTATCTAAACCTGCTCCAACATGGACTGACATTCTGGCCTACTTTCAGCCGATGCGACTTGTCTGTCGCTGAACAGTCGCTTTTTATGTATTCAGCACCTATGTATAATGTTGTAAAAATGCTCTAGAAGCTAAAGTCGCAGAAATGTCACACATATTTGGCCTGCAACTTTCTGTGCGACAAATTCAGACAGGAAAAATCAGTATAAATCCTTAGAAAATTATCCCCCAGTGTCTCCATCTGCTGGCGGTATTGAATAAGCATTGCTGCACTGATGGGGTATGCATTAGACGAAAAAAAAGAAGAAAAAGAAGAATAATACGCCCAGAAAAGAGGCGAAAAGGAGAAAAACGTAAAAAAACGTGAAAAAAAAGTAAGAGGAAGAGAAGGGAAAAAAAGGTGGAAATGGGTTTAAAAGTGATTTCGGCGGAGAAATATATATATATATATATATATATATATATATATATATATATATATATATATGCGCACACACACACATAGATATAAACGTATTCTCCGTTGAGATATTGCAGCCGCTGCTGTGTCCAGGCCCAGGAGCCTTAGCACTGTGCTGTGATGTCACTCAATACCACTGACATCACTAGGTGTAAACAACATCTCTCCTTTGCTGTGTATGTGACTATGGAGCTGTTTGGTGATGTCGTCTATTACGGCCTTCATAGAAGCAACAGGAGATTGTTGCATCCATCTTGAACCCTCAGAACTACAGTGCTATGATGTCACTCACTTCCACAGGCCTTGCAGAGTGTAAACAACAACAACCCAGCTTTGTTGTGTATGTAACCAAAGGGATTTGTGATGTCACCTAGAACCTTCACAGCAGCGACAGCTTTATGAGGAGCATCAGCACTGCTCTGCCTGAGCAGAACCATCACCGCCATAGGTTGTCAAATAACCCGGATTTAACCCACACAGGTAAGTCCAATGGGGTGCAGGCATGTCCTCTATGCTTACAGCTTCCCGTGGGTGTTGGTTTGATACCGTTTGGGGACAGCCAAGGAGGCATCTGCAGGCAACAAAGGTAGGTGTGTGCTTGTGTGTGTGTTTCCTATGCAGATCCTAAGCCCAGTGTCACATGCAAGTAGGAGGAGTAAGAAGGGTTCCTGGCAAATCCGGGTTATGGATTGCATTTAAAAAGGCCCCGTGGGAGTGCAATGGGCCCCTGTCTTGCTGCTTAGCAATAATGGTATGGGTTTAGGTTCTGCTGTGTGTACTGGTGGTTGACTGCCCCCCAGCCCAGAGTGTGCATGGAAAATTGTCTGGCAGCCTCCCTGACAGCAAGCAGTGATAGTGCCCATGAAGGGGACCTTGTTGGGCCCGCCCCTTTCACGGTTATCGCTTCTCGGCCTTTTGGCTAAGATCAAGTGTAGTATCTGTTCTTATCAGTTTAATATCTGATACGTCCCCTATCTGGGGACCATATATTAAATGGATTTTTGAGAACGGGGGCCGATTTCGAAGCTTGCTTCCGTCGCCCTATGCATTGACCCGATATGGCAGTATCCGGGTACAGTGCACCACCCCCTTACAGGGTTAAAAAGAAAGATTCCTACTTTCATTGCTACCTGCTTGCTGGCTAGCCAGCTAGCCAGCCCTGTGGGCCTTGCTGCTGCTGCAGCCAAAAAACAAAAGGTGGTGCTGCTGCTGCTTCTGCTGCTTCTGCTTCTGCTTGTGTCTGGCCCCTGTTGGAGCGTCCAGGCACAGGACTTCTGCTGCTGCTGACTAAATGGCCTCCTTAATTGGATCATTTGAGTAGCCAGCACACCTGTGCAGGTAGGGCATGACATGATAGGCAGCTGCCTTGATAGCGGGTGGGTGCTGAATGTTCCTAATTGACAAAATAAGATTAATGCTTATGAAGAAATATAAAATCTCATCCCTTCCCCAATATCGCGCCACACCCCTACCCCTTAATTCCCTGGTTGAACGTGATGGACATATGTCTTTTTTCGACCGTACTAACTATGTAACTATGTAACATAACATGGGGGGGGGGGGGGGGGGTCTCCTGGCTGTTCACACAGGTGTGTCATTGCTGTACATTGACCATGCATTGCTTCTGTGGTATTGCAAAGGCAAAGACAAATGCTTCCAGCCATCCATTGCACTAATGGATTGGTCATCAGCTGGCTGTCTATGTCCCGCATCAATATAGACCAAAGTACAGAGGGTTAGGCTATGCTATTGTGCACCTACCTGATGCATCAGAAGGTGCGAGGCCCTTGCTAAATTCTGTGCACAGACTTTGAGATCTATGCTTTAGACTGTATCTAAACCTGCTCCAACATGGACTGACATTCTGGCCTACTTTCAGCCGATGCGACTTGTCTGTCGCTGAACAGTCGCTTTTTATGTATTCAGCACCTATGTATAATGTTGTAAAAATGCTCTAGAAGCTAAAGTCGCAGAAATGTCACACATATTTGGCCTGCAACTTTCTGTGCGACAAATTCAGACAGGAAAAATCAGTATAAATCCTTAGAAAATTATCCCCCAGTGTCTCCATCTGCTGGCGGTATTGAATAAGCATTGCTGCACTGATGGGGTATGCATTAGACGAAAAAAAAGAAGAAAAAGAAGAATAATACGCCCAGAAAAGAGGCGAAAAGGAGAAAAACGTAAAAAAACGTGAAAAAAAAGTAAGAGGAAGAGAAGGGAAAAAAAGGTGGAAATGGGTTTAAAAGTGATTTCGGCGGAGAAATATATATATATATATATATATATATATATATATATATATATATGCGCACACACACACATAGATATAAACGTATTCTCCGTTGAGATATTGCAGCCGCTGCTGTGTCCAGGCCCAGGAGCCTTAGCACTGTGCTGTGATGTCACTCAATACCACTGACATCACTAGGTGTAAACAACATCTCTCCTTTGCTGTGTATGTGACTATGGAGCTGTTTGGTGATGTCGTCTATTACGGCCTTCATAGAAGCAACAGGAGATTGTTGCATCCATCTTGAACCCTCAGAACTACAGTGCTATGATGTCACTCACTTCCACAGGCCTTGCAGAGTGTAAACAACAACAACCCAGCTTTGTTGTGTATGTAACCAAAGGGATTTGTGATGTCACCTAGAACCTTCACAGCAGCGACAGCTTTATGAGGAGCATCAGCACTGCTCTGCCTGAGCAGAACCATCACCGCCATAGGTTGTCAAATAACCCGGATTTAACCCACACAGGTAAGTCCAATGGGGTGCAGGCATGTCCTCTATGCTTACAGCTTCCCGTGGGTGTTGGTTTGATACCGTTTGGGGACAGCCAAGGAGGCATCTGCAGGCAACAAAGGTAGGTGTGTGCTTGTGTGTGTGTTTCCTATGCAGATCCTAAGCCCAGTGTCACATGCAAGTAGGAGGAGTAAGAAGGGTTCCTGGCAAATCCGGGTTATGGATTGCATTTAAAAAGGCCCCGTGGGAGTGCAATGGGCCCCTGTCTTGCTGCTTAGCAATAATGGTATGGGTTTAGGTTCTGCTGTGTGTACTGGTGGTTGACTGCCCCCCAGCCCAGAGTGTGCATGGAAAATTGTCTGGCAGCCTCCCTGACAGCAAGCAGTGATAGTGCCCATGAAGGGGACCTTGTTGGGCCCGCCCCTTTCACGGTTATCGCTTCTCGGCCTTTTGGCTAAGATCAAGTGTAGTATCTGTTCTTATCAGTTTAATATCTGATACGTCCCCTATCTGGGGACCATATATTAAATGGATTTTTGAGAACGGGGGCCGATTTCGAAGCTTGCTTCCGTCGCCCTATGCATTGACCCGATATGGCAGTATCTTCGGGTACAGTGCACCACCCCCTTACAGGGTTAAAAAGAAAGATTCCTACTTTCATTGCTACCTGCTTGCTGGCTAGCCAGCTAGCCAGCCCTGTGGGCCTTGCTGCTGCTGCAGCAGCCAAAAAACAAAAGGTGGTGCTGCTGCTGCTTCTGCTGCTTCTGCTTCTGCTTGTGTCTGGCCCCTGTTGGAGCGTCCAGGCACAGGACTTCTGCTGCTGCTGACTAAATGGCCTCCTTAATTGGATCATTTGAGTAGCCAGCACACCTGTGCAGGTAGGGCATGACATGATAGGCAGCTGCCTTGATAGCGGGTGAGTGCTGAATGTTCCTAATTGACAAAATAAGATTAATGCTTATGAAGAAATATAAAATCTCATCCCTTCCCCAATATCGCGCCACACCCCTACCCCTTAATTCCCTGGTTGAACGTGATGGACATATGTCTTTTTTCGACCGTACTAACTATGTAACTATGTAACATAACATGGGGGGGGGGGGGGGGGTCTCCTGGCTGTTCACACAGGTGTGTCATTGCTGTACATTGACCATGCATTGCTTCTGTGGTATTGCAAAGGCAAAGACAAATGCTTCCAGCCATCCATTGCACTAATGGATTGGTCATCAGCTGGCTGTCTATGTCCCGCATCAATATAGACCAAAGTACAGAGGGTTAGGCTATGCTATTGTGCACCTACCTGATGCATCAGAAGGTGCGAGGCCCTTGCTAAATTCTGTGCACAGACTTTGAGATCTATGCTTTAGACTGTATCTAAACCTGCTCCAACATGGACTGACATTCTGGCCTACTTTCAGCCGATGCGACTTGTCTGTCGCTGAACAGTCGCTTTTTATGTATTCAGCACCTATGTATAATGTTGTAAAAATGCTCTAGAAGCTAAAGTCGCAGAAATGTCACACATATTTGGCCTGCAACTTTCTGTGCGACAAATTCAGACAGGAAAAATCAGTATAAATCCTTAGAAAATTATCCCCCAGTGTCTCCATCTGCTGGCGGTATTGAATAAGCATTGCTGCACTGATGGGGTATGCATTAGACGAAAAAAAAGAAGAAAAAGAAGAATAATACGCCCAGAAAAGAGGCGAAAAGGAGAAAAACGTAAAAAAACGTGAAAAAAAAGTAAGAGGAAGAGAAGGGAAAAAAAGGTGGAAATGGGTTTAAAAGTGATTTCGGCGGAGAAATATATATATATATATATATATATATATATATATATATATATATATATGCGCACACACACACATAGATATAAACGTATTCTCCGTTGAGATATTGCAGCCGCTGCTGTGTCCAGGCCCAGGAGCCTTAGCACTGTGCTGTGATGTCACTCAATCCCACTGACATCACTAGGTGTAAACAACATCTCTCCTTTGCTGTGTATGTGACTATGGAGCTGTTTGGTGATGTCGTCTATTACGGCCTTCATAGAAGCAACAGGAGATTGTTGCATCCATCTTGAACCCTCAGAACTACAGTGCTATGATGTCACTCACTTCCACAGGCCTTGCAGAGTGTAAACAACAACAACCCAGCTTTGTTGTGTATGTAACCAAAGGGATTTGTGATGTCACCTAGAACCTTCACAGCAGCGACAGCTTTATGAGGAGCATCAGCACTGCTCTGCCTGAGCAGAACCATCACCGCCATAGGTTGTCAAATAACCCGGATTTAACCCACACAGGTAAGTCCAATGGGGTGCAGGCATGTCCTCTATGCTTACAGCTTCCCGTGGGTGTTGGTTTGATACCGTTTGGGGACAGCCAAGGAGGCATCTGCAGGCAACAAAGGTAGGTGTGTGCTTGTGTGTGTGTTTCCTATGCAGATCCTAAGCCCAGTGTCACATGCAAGTAGGAGGAGTAAGAAGGGTTCCTGGCAAATCCGGGTTATGGATTGCATTTAAAAAGGCCCCGTGGGAGTGCAATGGGCCCCTGTCTTGCTGCTTAGCAATAATGGTATGGGTTTAGGTTCTGCTGTGTGTACTGGTGGTTGACTGCCCCCCAGCCCAGAGTGTGCATGGAAAATTGTCTGGCAGCCTCCCTGACAGCAAGCAGTGATAGTGCCCATGAAGGGGACCTTGTTGGGCCCGCCCCTTTCACGGTTATCGCTTCTCGGCCTTTTGGCTAAGATCAAGTGTAGTATCTGTTCTTATCAGTTTAATATCTGATACGTCCCCTATCTGGGGACCATATATTAAATGGATTTTTGAGAACGGGGGCCGATTTCGAAGCTTGCTTCCGTCGCCCTATGCATTGACCCGATATGGCAGTATCTTCGGGTACAGTGCACCACCCCCTTACAGGGTTAAAAAGAAAGATTCCTACTTTCATTGCTACCTGCTTGCTGGCTAGCCAGCTAGCCAGCCCTGTGGGCCTTGCTGCTGCTGCAGCCAAAAAACAAAAGGTGGTGCTGCTGCTGCTTCTGCTGCTTCTGCTTCTGCTTGTGTCTGGCCCCTGTTGGAGCGTCCAGGCACAGGACTTCTGCTGCTGCTGACTAAATGGCCTCCTTAATTGGATCATTTGAGTAGCCAGCACACCTGTGCAGGTAGGGCATGACATGATAGGCAGCTGCCTTGATAGCGGGTGGGTGCTGAATGTTCCTAATTGACAAAATAAGATTAATGCTTATGAAGAAATATAAAATCTCATCCCTTCCCCAATATCGCGCCACACCCCTACCCCTTAATTCCCTGGTTGAACGTGATGGACATATGTCTTTTTTCGACCGTACTAACTATGTAACTATGTAACATAACATGGGGGGGGGGGGGGGGGGGTCTCCTGGCTGTTCACACAGGTGTGTCATTGCTGTACATTGACCATGCATTGCTTCTGTGGTATTGCAAAGGCAAAGACAAATGCTTCCAGCCATCCATTGCACTAATGGATTGGTCATCAGCTGGCTGTCTATGTCCCGCATCAATATAGACCAAAGTACAGAGGGTTAGGCTATGCTATTGTGCACCTACCTGATGCATCAGAAGGTGCGAGGCCCTTGCTAAATTCTGTGCACAGACTTTGAGATCTATGCTTTAGACTGTATCTAAACCTGCTCCAACATGGACTGACATTCTGGCCTACTTTCAGCCGATGCGACTTGTCTGTCGCTGAACAGTCGCTTTTTATGTATTCAGCACCTATGTATAATGTTGTAAAAATGCTCTAGAAGCTAAAGTCGCAGAAATGTCACACATATTTGGCCTGCAACTTTCTGTGCGACAAATTCAGACAGGAAAAATCAGTATAAATCCTTAGAAAATTATCCCCCAGTGTCTCCATCTGCTGGCGGTATTGAATAAGCATTGCTGCACTGATGGGGTATGCATTAGACGAAAAAAAAGAAGAAAAAGAAGAATAATACGCCCAGAAAAGAGGCGAAAAGGAGAAAAACGTAAAAAAACGTGAAAAAAAAGTAAGAGGAAGAGAAGGGAAAAAAAGGTGGAAATGGGTTTAAAAGTGATTTCGGCGGAGAAATATATATATATATATATATATATATATATATATATATATATATATATATATATATGCGCACACACACACATAGATATAAACGTATTCTCCGTTGAGATATTGCAGCCGCTGCTGTGTCCAGGCCCAGGAGCCTTAGCACTGTGCTGTGATGTCACTCAATACCACTGACATCACTAGGTGTAAACAACATCTCTCCTTTGCTGTGTATGTGACTATGGAGCTGTTTGGTGATGTCGTCTATTACGGCCTTCATAGAAGCAACAGGAGATTGTTGCATCCATCTTGAACCCTCAGAACTACAGTGCTATGATGTCACTCACTTCCACAGGCCTTGCAGAGTGTAAACAACAACAACCCAGCTTTGTTGTGTATGTAACCAAAGGGATTTGTGATGTCACCTAGAACCTTCACAGCAGCGACAGCTTTATGAGGAGCATCAGCACTGCTCTGCCTGAGCAGAACCATCACCGCCATAGGTTGTCAAATAACCCGGATTTAACCCACACAGGTAAGTCCAATGGGGTGCAGGCATGTCCTCTATGCTTACAGCTTCCCGTGGGTGTTGGTTTGATACCGTTTGGGGACAGCCAAGGAGGCATCTGCAGGCAACAAAGGTAGGTGTGTGCTTGTGTGTGTGTTTCCTATGCAGATCCTAAGCCCAGTGTCACATGCAAGTAGGAGGAGTAAGAAGGGTTCCTGGCAAATCCGGGTTATGGATTGCATTTAAAAAGGCCCCGTGGGAGTGCAATGGGCCCCTGTCTTGCTGCTTAGCAATAATGGTATGGGTTTAGGTTCTGCTGTGTGTACTGGTGGTTGACTGCCCCCCAGCCCAGAGTGTGCATGGAAAATTGTCTGGCAGCCTCCCTGACAGCAAGCAGTGATAGTGCCCATGAAGGGGACCTTGTTGGGCCCGCCCCTTTCACGGTTATCGCTTCTCGGCCTTTTGGCTAAGATCAAGTGTAGTATCTGTTCTTATCAGTTTAATATCTGATACGTCCCCTATCTGGGGACCATATATTAAATGGATTTTTGAGAACGGGGGCCGATTTCGAAGCTTGCTTCCGTCGCCCTATGCATTGACCCGATATGGCAGTATCTTCGGGTACAGTGCACCACCCCCTTACAGGGTTAAAAAGAAAGATTCCTACTTTCATTGCTACCTGCTTGCTGGCTAGCCAGCTAGCCAGCCCTGTGGGCCTTGCTGCTGCTGCAGCCAAAAAACAAAAGGTGGTGCTGCTGCTGCTTCTGCTGCTTCTGCTTCTGCTTGTGTCTGGCCCCTGTTGGAGCGTCCAGGCACAGGACTTCTGCTGCTGCTGACTAAATGGCCTCCTTAATTGGATCATTTGAGTAGCCAGCACACCTGTGCAGGTAGGGCATGACATGATAGGCAGCTGCCTTGATAGCGGGTGGGTGCTGAATGTTCCTAATTGACAAAATAAGATTAATGCTTATGAAGAAATATAAAATCTCATCCCTTCCCCAATATCGCGCCACACCCCTACCCCTTAATTCCCTGGTTGAACGTGATGGACATATGTCTTTTTTCGACCGTACTAACTATGTAACTATGTAACATAACATGGGGGGGGGGGGGGGGGTCTCCTGGCTGTTCACACAGGTGTGTCATTGCTGTACATTGACCATGCACTGCTTCTGTGGTATTGCAAAGGCAAAGACAAATGCTTCCAGCCATCCATTGCACTAATGGATTGGTCATCAGCTGGCTGTCTATGTCCCGCATCAATATAGACCAAGGTACAGAGGGTTAGGCTATGCTATTGTGCACCTACCTGATGCATCAGAAGGTGCGAGGCCCTTGCTAAATTCTGTGCACAGACTTTGAGATCTATGCTTTAGACTGTATCTAAACCTGCTCCAACATGGACTGACATTCTGGCCTACTTTCAGCCGATGCGACTTGTCTGTCGCTGAACAGTCGCTTTTTATGTATTCAGCACCTATGTATAATGTTGTAAAAATGCTCTAGAAGCTAAAGTCGCAGAAATGTCACACATATTTGGCCTGCAACTTTCTGTGCGACAAATTCAGACAGGAAAAATCAGTATAAATCCTTAGAAAATTATCCCCCAGTGTCTCCATCTGCTGGCGGTATTGAATAAGCATTGCTGCACTGATGGGGTATGCATTAGACGAAAAAAAAGAAGAAAAAGAAGAATAATACGCCCAGAAAAGAGGCGAAAAGGAGAAAAACGTAAAAAAACGTGAAAAAAAAGTAAGAGGAAGAGAAGGGAAAAAAAGGTGGAAATGGGTTTAAAAGTGATTTCGGCGGAGAAATATATATATATATATATATATATATATATATATATATATATATATATATATGCGCACACACACACATAGATATAAACGTATTCTCCGTTGAGATATTGCAGCCGCTGCTGTGTCCAGGCCCAGGAGCCTTAGCACTGTGCTGTGATGTCACTCAATACCACTGACATCACTAGGTGTAAACAACATCTCTCCTTTGCTGTGTATGTGACTATGGAGCTGTTTGGTGATGTCGTCTATTACGGCCTTCATAGAAGCAACAGGAGATTGTTGCATCCATCTTGAACCCTCAGAACTACAGTGCTATGATGTCACTCACTTCCACAGGCCTTGCAGAGTGTAAACAACAACAACCCAGCTTTGTTGTGTATGTAACCAAAGGGATTTGTGATGTCACCTAGAACCTTCACAGCAGCGACAGCTTTATGAGGAGCATCAGCACTGCTCTGCCTGAGCAGAACCATCACCGCCATAGGTTGTCAAATAACCCGGATTTAACCCACACAGGTAAGTCCAATGGGGTGCAGGCATGTCCTCTATGCTTACAGCTTCCCGTGGGTGTTGGTTTGATACCGTTTGGGGACAGCCAAGGAGGCATCTGCAGGCAACAAAGGTAGGTGTGTGCTTGTGTGTGTGTTTCCTATGCAGATCCTAAGCCCAGTGTCACATGCAAGTAGGAGGAGTAAGAAGGGTTCCTGGCAAATCCGGGTTATGGATTGCATTTAAAAAGGCCCCGTGGGAGTGCAATGGGCCCCTGTCTTGCTGCTTAGCAATAATGGTATGGGTTTAGGTTCTGCTGTGTGTACTGGTGGTTGACTGCCCCCCAGCCCAGAGTGTGCATGGAAAATTGTCTGGCAGCCTCCCTGACAGCAAGCAGTGATAGTGCCCATGAAGGGGACCTTGTTGGGCCCGCCCCTTTCACGGTTATCGCTTCTCGGCCTTTTGGCTAAGATCAAGTGTAGTATCTGTTCTTATCAGTTTAATATCTGATACGTCCCCTATCTGGGGACCATATATTAAATGGATTTTTGAGAACGGGGGCCGATTTCGAAGCTTGCTTCCGTCGCCCTATGCATTGACCCGATATGGCAGTATCTTCGGGTACAGTGCACCACCCCCTTACAGGGTTAAAAAGAAAGATTCCTACTTTCATTGCTACCTGCTTGCTGGCTAGCCAGCTAGCCAGCCCTGTGGGCCTTGCTGCTGCTGCAGCCAAAAAACAAAAGGTGGTGCTGCTGCTGCTTCTGCTGCTTCTGCTTCTGCTTGTGTCTGGCCCCTGTTGGAGCGTCCAGGCACAGGACTTCTGCTGCTGCTGACTAAATGGCCTCCTTAATTGGATCATTTGAGTAGCCAGCACACCTGTGCAGGTAGGGCATGACATGATAGGCAGCTGCCTTGATAGCGGGTGGGTGCTGAATGTTCCTAATTGACAAAATAAGATTAATGCTTATGAAGAAATATAAAATCTCATCCCTTCCCCAATATCGCGCCACACCCCTACCCCTTAATTCCCTGGTTGAACGTGATGGACATATGTCTTTTTTCGACCGTACTAACTATGTAACTATGTAACATAACATGGGGGGGGGGGGGGGGGGGTCTCCTGGCTGTTCACACAGGTGTGTCATTGCTGTACATTGACCATGCATTGCTTCTGTGGTATTGCAAAGGCAAAGACAAATGCTTCCAGCCATCCATTGCACTAATGGATTGGTCATCAGCTGGCTGTCTATGTCCCGCATCAATATAGACCAAAGTACAGAGGGTTAGGCTATGCTATTGTGCACCTACCTGATGCATCAGAAGGTGCGAGGCCCTTGATAAATTCTGTGCACAGACTTTGAGATCTATGCTTTAGACTGTATCTAAACCTGCTCCAACATGGACTGACATTCTGGCCTACTTTCAGCCGATGCGACTTGTCTGTCGCTGAACAGTCGCTTTTTATGTATTCAGCACCTATGTATAATGTTGTAAAAATGCTCTAGAAGCTAAAGTCGCAGAAATGTCACACATATTTGGCCTGCAACTTTCTGTGCGACAAATTCAGACAGGAAAAATCAGTATAAATCCTTAGAAAATTATCCCCCAGTGTCTCCATCTGCTGGCGGTATTGAATAAGCATTGCTGCACTGATGGGGTATGCATTAGACGAAAAAAAAGAAGAAAAAGAAGAATAATACGCCCAGAAAAGAGGCGAAAAGGAGAAAAACGTAAAAAAACGTGAAAAAAAAGTAAGAGGAAGAGAAGGGAAAAAAAGGTGGAAATGGGTTTAAAAGTGATTTCGGCGGAGAAATATATATATATATATATATATATATATATATATATATATATATATGCGCACACACACACATAGATATAAACGTATTCTCCGTTGAGATATTGCAGCCGCTGCTGTGTCCAGGCCCAGGAGCCTTAGCACTGTGCTGTGATGTCACTCAATACCACTGACATCACTAGGTGTAAACAACATCTCTCCTTTGCTGTGTATGTGACTATGGAGCTGTTTGGTGATGTCGTCTATTACGGCCTTCATAGAAGCAACAGGAGATTGTTGCATCCATCTTGAACCCTCAGAACTACAGTGCTATGATGTCACTCACTTCCACAGGCCTTGCAGAGTGTAAACAACAACAACCCAGCTTTGTTGTGTATGTAACCAAAGGGATTTGTGATGTCACCTAGAACCTTCACAGCAGCGACAGCTTTATGAGGAGCATCAGCACTGTTCTGCCTGAGCAGAACCATCACCGCCATAGGTTGTCAAATAACCCGGATTTAACCCACACAGGTAAGTCCAATGGGGTGCAGGCATGTCCTCTATGCTTACAGCTTCCCGTGGGTGTTGGTTTGATACCGTTTGGGGACAGCCAAGGAGGCATCTGCAGGCAACAAAGGTAGGTGTGTGCTTGTGTGTGTGTTTCCTATGCAGATCCTAAGCCCAGTGTCACATGCAAGTAGGAGGAGTAAGAAGGGTTCCTGGCAAATCCGGGTTATGGATTGCATTTAAAAAGGCCCCGTGGGAGTGCAATGGGCCCCTGTCTTGCTGCTTAGCAATAATGGTATGGGTTTAGGTTCTGCTGTGTGTACTGGTGGTTGACTGCCCCCCAGCCCAGAGTGTGCATGGAAAATTGTCTGGCAGCCTCCCTGACAGCAAGCAGTGATAGTGCCCATGAAGGGGACCTTGTTGGGCCCGCCCCTTTCACGGTTATCGCTTCTCGGCCTTTTGGCTAAGATCAAGTGTAGTATCTGTTCTTATCAGTTTAATATCTGATACGTCCCCTATCTGGGGACCATATATTAAATGGATTTTTGAGAACGGGGGCCGATTTCGAAGCTTGCTTCCGTCGCCCTATGCATTGACCCGATATGGCAGTATCTTCGGGTACAGTGCACCACCCCCTTACAGGGTTAAAAAGAAAGATTCCTACTTTCATTGCTACCTGCTTGCTGGCTAGCCAGCTAGCCAGCCCTGTGGGCCTTGCTGCTGCTGCAGCCAAAAAACAAAAGGTGGTGCTGCTGCTGCTTCTGCTGCTTCTGCTTCTGCTTGTGTCTGGCCCCTGTTGGAGCGTCCAGGCACAGGACTTCTGCTGCTGCTGACTAAATGGCCTCCTTAATTGGATCATTTGAGTAGCCAGCACACCTGTGCAGGTAGGGCATGACATGATAGGCAGCTGCCTTGATAGCGGGTGGGTGCTGAATGTTCCTAATTGACAAAATAAGATTAATGCTTATGAAGAAATATAAAATCTCATCCCTTCCCCAATATCGCGCCACACCCCTACCCCTTAATTCCCTGGTTGAACGTGATGGACATATGTCTTTTTTCGACCGTACTAACTATGTAACTATGTAACATAACATGGGGGGGGGGGGGGGGTCTCCTGGCTGTTCACACAGGTGTGTCATTGCTGTACATTGACCATGCATTGCTTCTGTGGTATTGCAAAGGCAAAGACAAATGCTTCCAGCCATCCATTGCACTAATGGATTGGTCATCAGCTGGCTGTCTATGTCCCGCATCAATATAGACCAAAGTACAGAGGGTTAGGCTATGCTATTGTGCACCTACCTGATGCATCAGAAGGTGCGAGGCCCTTGCTAAATTCTGTGCACAGACTTTGAGATCTATGCTTTAGACTGTATCTAAACCTGCTCCAACATGGACTGACATTCTGGCCTACTTTCAGCCGATGCGACTTGTCTGTCGCTGAACAGTCGCTTTTTATGTATTCAGCACCTATGTATAATGTTGTAAAAATGCTCTAGAAGCTAAAGTCGCAGAAATGTCACACATATTTGGCCTGCAACTTTCTGTGCGACAAATTCAGACAGGAAAAATCAGTATAAATCCTTAGAAAATTATCCCCCAGTGTCTCCATCTGCTGGCGGTATTGAATAAGCATTGCTGCACTGATGGGGTATGCATTAGACGAAAAAAAAGAAGAAAAAGAAGAATAATACGCCCAGAAAAGAGGCGAAAAGGAGAAAAACGTAAAAAAACGTGAAAAAAAAGTAAGAGGAAGAGAAGGGAAAAAAAGGTGGAAATGGGTTTAAAAGTGATTTCGGCGGAGAAATATATATATATATATATATATATATATATATGCGCACACACACACATAGATATAAACGTATTCTCCGTTGAGATATTGCAGCCGCTGCTGTGTCCAGGCCCAGGAGCCTTAGCACTGTGCTGTGATGTCACTCAATACCACTGACATCACTAGGTGTAAACAACATCTCTCCTTTGCTGTGTATGTGACTATGGAGCTGTTTGGTGATGTCGTCTATTACGGCCTTCATAGAAGCAACAGGAGATTGTTGCATCCATCTTGAACCCTCAGAACTACAGTGCTATGATGTCACTCACTTCCACAGGCCTTGCAGAGTGTAAACAACAACAACCCAGCTTTGTTGTGTATGTAACCAAAGGGATTTGTGATGTCACCTAGAACCTTCACAGCAGCGACAGCTTTATGAGGAGCATCAGCACTGCTCTGCCTGAGCAGAACCATCACCGCCATAGGTTGTCAAATAACCCGGATTTAACCCACACAGGTAAGTCCAATGGGGTGCAGGCATGTCCTCTATGCTTACAGCTTCCCGTGGGTGTTGGTTTGATACCGTTTGGGGACAGCCAAGGAGGCATCTGCAGGCAACAAAGGTAGGTGTGTGCTTGTGTGTGTGTTTCCTATGCAGATCCTAAGCCCAGTGTCACATGCAAGTAGGAGGAGTAAGAAGGGTTCCTGGCAAATCCGGGTTATGGATTGCATTTAAAAAGGCCCCGTGGGAGTGCAATGGGCCCCTGTCTTGCTGCTTAGCAATAATGGTATGGGTTTAGGTTCTGCTGTGTGTACTGGTGGTTGACTGCCCCCCAGCCCAGAGTGTGCATGGAAAATTGTCTGGCAGCCTCCCTGACAGCAAGCAGTGATAGTGCCCATGAAGGGGACCTTGTTGGGCCCGCCCCTTTCACGGTTATCGCTTCTCGGCCTTTTGGCTAAGATCAAGTGTAGTATCTGTTCTTATCAGTTTAATATCTGATACGTCCCCTATCTGGGGACCATATATTAAATGGATTTTTGAGAACGGGGGCCGATTTCGAAGCTTGCTTCCGTCGCCCTATGCATTGACCCGATATGGCAGTATCTTCGGGTACAGTGCACCACCCCCTTACAGGGTTAAAAAGAAAGATTCCTACTTTCATTGCTACCTGCTTGCTGGCTAGCCAGCTAGCCAGCCCTGTGGGCCTTGCTGCTGCTGCAGCCAAAAAACAAAAGGTGGTGCTGCTGCTGCTTCTGCTGCTTCTGCTTCTGCTTGTGTCTGGCCCCTGTTGGAGCGTCCAGGCACAGGACTTCTGCTGCTGCTGACTAAATGGCCTCCTTAATTGGATCATTTGAGTAGCCAGCACACCTGTGCAGGTAGGGCATGACATGATAGGCAGCTGCCTTGATAGCGGGTGGGTGCTGAATGTTCCTAATTGACAAAATAAGATTAATGCTTATGAAGAAATATAAAATCTCATCCCTTCCCCAATATCGCGCCACACCCCTACCCCTTAATTCCCTGGTTGAACGTGATGGACATATGTCTTTTTTCGACCGTACTAACTATGTAACTATGTAACATAACATGGGGGGGGGGGGGGGGTCTCCTGGCTGTTCACACAGGTGTGTCATTGCTGTACATTGACCATGCATTGCTTCTGTGGTATTGCAAAGGCAAAGACAAATGCTTCCAGCCATCCATTGCACTAATGGATTGGTCATCAGCTGGCTGTCTATGTCCCGCATCAATATAGACCAAAGTACAGAGGGTTAGGCTATGCTATTGTGCACCTACCTGATGCATCAGAAGGTGCGAGGCCCTTGCTAAATTCTGTGCACAGACTTTGAGATCTATGCTTTAGACTGTATCTAAACCTGCTCCAACATGGACTGACATTCTGGCCTACTTTCAGCCGATGCGACTTGTCTGTCGCTGAACAGTCGCTTTTTATGTATTCAGCACCTATGTATAATGTTGTAAAAATGCTCTAGAAGCTAAAGTCGCAGAAATGTCACACATATTTGGCCTGCAACTTTCTGTGCGACAAATTCAGACAGGAAAAATCAGTATAAATCCTTAGAAAATTATCCCCCAGTGTCTCCATCTGCTGGCGGTATTGAATAAGCATTGCTGCACTGATGGGGTATGCATTAGACGAAAAAAAAGAAGAAAAAGAAGAATAATACGCCCAGAAAAGAGGCGAAAAGGAGAAAAACGTAAAAAAACGTGAAAAAAAAGTAAGAGGAAGAGAAGGGAAAAAAAGGTGGAAATGGGTTTAAAAGTGATTTCGGCGGAGATATATATATATATATATATATATATATATATATATATATATATATGCGCACACACACACATAGATATAAACGTATTCTCCGTTGAGATATTGCAGCCGCTGCTGTGTCCAGGCCCAGGAGCCTTAGCACTGTGCTGTGATGTCACTCAATACCACTGACATCACTAGGTGTAAACAACATCTCTCCTTTGCTGTGTATGTGACTATGGAGCTGTTTGGTGATGTCGTCTATTACGGCCTTCATAGAAGCAACAGGAGATTGTTGCATCCATCTTGAACCCTCAGAACTACAGTGCTATGATGTCACTCACTTCCACAGGCCTTGCAGAGTGTAAACAACAACAACCCAGCTTTGTTGTGTATGTAACCAAAGGGATTTGTGATGTCACCTAGAACCTTCACAGCAGCGACAGCTTTATGAGGAGCATCAGCACTGCTCTGCCTGAGCAGAACCATCACCGCCATAGGTTGTCAAATAACCCGGATTTAACCCACACAGGTAAGTCCAATGGGGTGCAGGCATGTCCTCTATGCTTACAGCTTCCCGTGGGTGTTGGTTTGATACCGTTTGGGGACAGCCAAGGAGGCATCTGCAGGCAACAAAGGTAGGTGTGTGCTTGTGTGTGTGTTTCCTATGCAGATCCTAAGCCCAGTGTCACATGCAAGTAGGAGGAGTAAGAAGGGTTCCTGGCAAATCCGGGTTATGGATTGCATTTAAAAAGGCCCCGTGGGAGTGCAATGGGCCCCTGTCTTGCTGCTTAGCAATAATGGTATGGGTTTAGGTTCTGCTGTGTGTACTGGTGGTTGACTGCCCCCCAGCCCAGAGTGTGCATGGAAAATTGTCTGGCAGCCTCCCTGACAGCAAGCAGTGATAGTGCCCATGAAGGGGACCTTGTTGGGCCCGCCCCTTTCACGGTTATCGCTTCTCGGCCTTTTGGCTAAGATCAAGTGTAGTATCTGTTCTTATCAGTTTAATATCTGATACGTCCCCTATCTGGGGACCATATATTAAATGGATTTTTGAGAACGGGGGCCGATTTCGAAGCTTGCTTCCGTCGCCCTATGCATTGACCCGATATGGCAGTATCTTCGGGTACAGTGCACCACCCCCTTACAGGGTTAAAAAGAAAGATTCCTACTTTCATTGCTACCTGCTTGCTGGCTAGCCAGCTAGCCAGCTAGCCAGCCCTGTGGGCCTTGCTGCTGCTGCAGCCAAAAAACAAAAGGTGGTGCTGCTGCTGCTTCTGCTGCTTCTGCTTCTGCTTGTGTCTGGCCCCTGTTGGAACGTCCAGGCACAGGACTTCTGCTGCTGCTGACTAAATGGCCTCCTTAATTGGATCATTTGAGTAGCCAGCACACCTGTGCAGGTAGGGCATGACATGATAGGCAGCTGCCTTGATAGCGGGTGGGTGCTGAATGTTCCTAATTGACAAAATAAGATTAATGCTTATGAAGAAATATAAAATCTCATCCCTTCCCCAATATCGCGCCACACCCCTACCCCTTAATTCCCTGGTTGAACGTGATGGACATATGTCTTTTTTCGACCGTACTAACTATGTAACTATGTAACATAACATGGGGGGGGGGGGGGGTCTCCTGGCTGTTCACACAGGTGTGTCATTGCTGTACATTGACCATGCATTGCTTCTGTGGTATTGCAAAGGCAAAGACAAATGCTTCAGCCATCCATTGCACTAATGGATTGGTCATCAGCTGGCTGTCTATGTCCCGCATCAATATAGACCAAAGTACAGAGGGTTAGGCTATGCTATTGTGCACCTACCTGATGCATCAGAAGGTGCGAGGCCCTTGCTAAATTCTGTGCACAGACTTTGAGATCTATGCTTTAGACTGTATCTAAACCTGCTCCAACATGGACTGACATTCTGGCCTACTTTCAGCCGATGCGACTTGTCTGTCGCTGAACAGTCGCTTTTTATGTATTCAGCACCTATGTATAATGTTGTAAAAATGCTCTAGAAGCTAAAGTCGCAGAAATGTCACACATATTTGGCCTGCAACTTTCTGTGCGACAAATTCAGACAGGAAAAATCAGTATAAATCCTTAGAAAATTATCCCCCAGTGTCTCCATCTGCTGGCGGTATTGAATAAGCATTGCTGCACTGATGGGGTATGCATTAGACGAAAAAAAAGAAGAAAAGAAGAATAATACGCCCAGAAAAGAGGCGAAAAGGAGAAAAACGTAAAAAAACGTGAAAAAAAAGTAAGAGGAAGAGAAGGGAAAAAAAGGTGGAAATGGGTTTAAAAGTGATTTCGGCGGAGAAATATATATATATATATATATATATATATATATATATATATATATGCGCACACACACACATAGATATAAACGTATTCTCCGTTGAGATATTGCAGCCGCTGCTGTGTCCAGGCCCAGGAGCCTTAGCACTGTGCTGTGATGTCACTCAATACCACTGACATCACTAGGTGTAAACAACATCTCTCCTTTGCTGTGTATGTGACTATGGAGCTGTTTGGTGATGTCGTCTATTACGGCCTTCATAGAAGCAACAGGAGATTGTTGCATCCATCTTGAACCCTCAGAACTACAGTGCTATGATGTCACTCACTTCCACAGGCCTTGCAGAGTGTAAACAACAACAACCCAGCTTTGTTGTGTATGTAACCAAAGGGATTTGTGATGTCACCTAGAACCTTCACAGCAGCGACAGCTTTATGAGGAGCATCAGCACTGCTCTGCCTGAGCAGAACCATCACCGCCATAGGTTGTCAAATAACCCGGATTTAACCCACACAGGTAAGTCCAATGGGGTGCAGGCATGTCCTCTATGCTTACAGCTTCCCGTGGGTGTTGGTTTGATACCGTTTGGGGACAGCCAAGGAGGCATCTGCAGGCAACAAAGGTAGGTGTGTGCTTGTGTGTGTGTTTCCTATGCAGATCCTAAGCCCAGTGTCACATGCAAGTAGGAGGAGTAAGAAGGGTTCCTGGCAAATCCGGGTTATGGATTGCATTTAAAAAGGCCCCGTGGGAGTGCAATGGGCCCCTGTCTTGCTGCTTAGCAATAATGGTATGGGTTTAGGTTCTGCTGTGTGTACTGGTGGTTGACTGCCCCCCAGCCCAGAGTGTGCATGGAAAATTGTCTGGCAGCCTCCCTGACAGCAAGCAGTGATAGTGCCCATGAAGGGGACCTTGTTGGGCCCGCCCCTTTCACGGTTATCGCTTCTCGGCCTTTTGGCTAAGATCAAGTGTAGTATCTGTTCTTATCAGTTTAATATCTGATACGTCCCCTATCTGGGGACCATATATTAAATGGATTTTTGAGAACGGGGGCCGATTTCGAAGCTTGCTTCCGTCGCCCTATGCATTGACCCGATATGGCAGTATCTTCGGGTACAGTGCACCACCCCCTTACAGGGTTAAAAAGAAAGATTCCTACTTTCATTGCTACCTGCTTGCTGGCTAGCCAGCTAGCCAGCTAGCCAGCCCTGTGGGCCTTGCTGCTGCTGCAGCCAAAAAACAAAAGGTGGTGCTGCTGCTGCTTCTGCTGCTTCTGCTTCTGCTTGTGTCTGGCCCCTGTTGGAACGTCCAGGCACAGGACTTCTGCTGCTGCTGACTAAATGGCCTCCTTAATTGGATCATTTGAGTAGCCAGCACACCTGTGCAGGTAGGGCATGACATGATAGGCAGCTGCCTTGATAGCGGGTGGGTGCTGAATGTTCCTAATTGACAAAATAAGATTAATGCTTATGAAGAAATATAAAATCTCATCCCTTCCCCAATATCGCGCCACACCCCTACCCCTTAATTCCCTGGTTGAACGTGATGGACATATGTCTTTTTTCGACCGTACTAACTATGTAACTATGTAACATAACATGGGGGGGGGGGGGGGGTCTCCTGGCTGTTCACACAGGTGTGTCATTGCTGTACATTGACCATGCATTGCTTCTGTGGTATTGCAAAGGCAAAGACAAATGCTTCCAGCCATCCATTGCACTAATGGATTGGTCATCAGCTGGCTGTCTATGTCCCGCATCAATATAGACCAAAGTACAGAGGGTTAGGCTATGCTATTGTGCACCTACCTGATGCATCAGAAGGTGCGAGGCCCTTGCTAAATTCTGTGCACAGACTTTGAGATCTATGCTTTAGACTGTATCTAAACCTGCTCCAACATGGACTGACATTCTGGCCTACTTTCAGCCGATGCGACTTGTCTGTCGCTGAACAGTCGCTTTTTATGTATTCAGCACCTATGTATAATGTTGTAAAAATGCTCTAGAAGCTAAAGTCGCAGAAATGTCACACATATTTGGCCTGCAACTTTCTGTGCGACAAATTCAGACAGGAAAAATCAGTATAAATCCTTAGAAAATTATCCCCCAGTGTCTCCATCTGCTGGCGGTATTGAATAAGCATTGCTGCACTGATGGGGTATGCATTAGACGAAAAAAAAGAAGAAAAAGAAGAATAATACGCCCAGAAAAGAGGCGAAAAGGAGAAAAACGTAAAAAAACGTGAAAAAAAAGTAAGAGGAAGAGAAGGGAAAAAAAGGTGGAAATGGGTTTAAAAGTGATTTCGGCGGAGAAATATATATATATATATATATATATATATATATATATATATATGCGCACACACACACATAGATATAAACGTATTCTCCGTTGAGATATTGCAGCCGCTGCTGTGTCCAGGCCCAGGAGCCTTAGCACTGTGCTGTGATGTCACTCAATACCACTGACATCACTAGGTGTAAACAACATCTCTCCTTTGCTGTGTATGTGACTATGGAGCTGTTTGGTGATGTCGTCTATTACGGCCTTCATAGAAGCAACAGGAGATTGTTGCATCCATCTTGAACCCTCAGAACTACAGTGCTATGATGTCACTCACTTCCACAGGCCTTGCAGAGTGTAAACAACAACAACCCAGCTTTGTTGTGTATGTAACCAAAGGGATTTGTGATGTCACCTAGAACCTTCACAGCAGCGACAGCTTTATGAGGAGCATCAGCACTGCTCTGCCTGAGCAGAACCATCACCGCCATAGGTTGTCAAATAACCCGGATTTAACCCACACAGGTAAGTCCAATGGGGTGCAGGCATGTCCTCTATGCTTACAGCTTCCCGTGGGTGTTGGTTTGATACCGTTTGGGGACAGCCAAGGAGGCATCTGCAGGCAACAAAGGTAGGTGTGTGCTTGTGTGTGTGTTTCCTATGCAGATCCTAAGCCCAGTGTCACATGCAAGTAGGAGGAGTAAGAAGGGTTCCTGGCAAATCCGGGTTATGGATTGCATTTAAAAAGGCCCCGTGGGAGTGCAATGGGCCCCTGTCTTGCTGCTTAGCAATAATGGTATGGGTTTAGGTTCTGCTGTGTGTACTGGTGGTTGACTGCCCCCCAGCCCAGAGTGTGCATGGAAAATTGTCTGGCAGCCTCCCTGACAGCAAGCAGTGATAGTGCCCATGAAGGGGACCTTGTTGGGCCCGCCCCTTTCACGGTTATCGCTTCTCGGCCTTTTGGCTAAGATCAAGTGTAGTATCTGTTCTTATCAGTTTAATATCTGATACGTCCCCTATCTGGGGACCATATATTAAATGGATTTTTGAGAACGGGGGCCGATTTCGAAGCTTGCTTCCGTCGCCCTATGCATTGACCCGATATGGCAGTGTATCTTTCGGGTACAGTGCACCACCCCCTTACAGGGTTAAAAAGAAAGATTCCTACTTTCATTGCTACCTGCTTGCTGGCTAGCCAGCTAGCCAGCCCTGTGGGCCTTGCTGCTGCTGCAGCCAAAAAACAAAAGGTGGTGCTGCTGCTGCTTCTGCTGCTTCTGCTTCTGCTTGTGTCTGGCCCCTGTTGGAGCGTCCAGGCACAGGACTTCTGCTGCTGCTGACTAAATGGCCTCCTTAATTGGATCATTTGAGTAGCCAGCACACCTGTGCAGGTAGGGCATGACATGATAGGCAGCTGCCTTGATAGCGGGTGGGTGCTGAATGTTCCTAATTGACAAAATAAGATTAATGCTTATGAAGAAATATAAAATCTCATCCCTTCCCCAATATCGCGCCACACCCCTACCCCTTAATTCCCTGGTTGAACGTGATGGACATATGTCTTTTTTCGACCGTACTAACTATGTAACTATGTAACATAACATGGGGGGGGGGGGGGGGGGTCTCCTGGCTGTTCACACAGGTGTGTCATTGCTGTACATTGACCATGCATTGCTTCTGTGGTATTGCAAAGGCAAAGACAAATGCTTCCAGCCATCCATTGCACTAATGGATTGGTCATCAGCTGGCTGTCTATGTCCCGCATCAATATAGACCAAAGTACAGAGGGTTAGGCTATGCTATTGTGCACCTACCTGATGCATCAGAAGGTGCGAGGCCCTTGCTAAATTCTGTGCACAGACTTTGAGATCTATGCTTTAGACTGTATCTAAACCTGCTCCAACATGGACTGACATTCTGGCCTACTTTCAGCCGATGCGACTTGTCTGTCGCTGAACAGTCGCTTTTTATGTATTCAGCACCTATGTATAATGTTGTAAAAATGCTCTAGAAGCTAAAGTCGCAGAAATGTCACACATATTTGGCCTGCAACTTTCTGTGCGACAAATTCAGACAGGAAAAATCAGTATAAATCCTTAGAAAATTATCCCCCAGTGTCTCCATCTGCTGGCGGTATTGAATAAGCATTGCTGCACTGATGGGGTATGCATTAGACGAAAAAAAAGAAGAAAAAGAAGAATAATACGCCCAGAAAAGAGGCGAAAAGGAGAAAAACGTAAAAAAACGTGAAAAAAAAGTAAGAGGAAGAGAAGGGAAAAAAAGGTGGAAATGGGTTTAAAAGTGATTTCGGCGGAGAAATATATATATATATATATATATATATATATATATATATATATATATGCGCACACACACACATAGATATAAACGTATTCTCCGTTGAGATATTGCAGCCGCTGCTGTGTCCAGGCCCAGGAGCCTTAGCACTGTGCTGTGATGTCACTCAATACCACTGACATCACTAGGTGTAAACAACATCTCTCCTTTGCTGTGTATGTGACTATGGAGCTGTTTGGTGATGTCGTCTATTACGGCCTTCATAGAAGCAACAGGAGATTGTTGCATCCATCTAGAACCCTCAGAACTACAGTGCTATGATGTCACTCACTTCCACAGGCCTTGCAGAGTGTAAACAACAACAACCCAGCTTTGTTGTGTATGTAACCAAAGGGATTTGTGATGTCACCTAGAACCTTCACAGCAGCGACAGCTTTATGAGGAGCATCAGCACTGCTCTGCCTGAGCAGAACCATCACCGCCATAGGTTGTCAAATAACCCGGATTTAACCCACACAGGTAAGTCCAATGGGGTGCAGGCATGTCCTCTATGCTTACAGCTTCCCGTGGGTGTTGGTTTGATACCGTTTGGGGACAGCCAAGGAGGCATCTGCAGGCAACAAAGGTAGGTGTGTGCTTGTGTGTGTGTTTCCTATGCAGATCCTAAGCCCAGTGTCACATGCAAGTAGGAGGAGTAAGAAGGGTTCCTGGCAAATCCGGGTTATGGATTGCATTTAAAAAGGCCCCGTGGGAGTGCAATGGGCCCCTGTCTTGCTGCTTAGCAATAATGGTATGGGTTTAGGTTCTGCTGTGTGTACTGGTGGTTGACTGCCCCCCAGCCCAGAGTGTGCATGGAAAATTGTCTGGCAGCCTCCCTGACAGCAAGCAGTGATAGTGCCCATGAAGGGGACCTTGTTGGGCCCGCCCCTTTCACGGTTATCGCTTCTCGGCCTTTTGGCTAAGATCAAGTGTAGTATCTGTTCTTATCAGTTTAATATCTGATACGTCCCCTATCTGGGGACCATATATTAAATGGATTTTTGAGAACGGGGGCCGATTTCGAAGCTTGCTTCCGTTGCCCTATGCATTGACCCGATATGGCAGTATCTTCGGGTACAGTGCACCACCCCCTTACAGGGTTAAAAAGAAAGATTCCTACTTTCATTGCTACCTGCTTGCTGGCTAGCCAGCTAGCCAGCCCTGTGGGCCTTGCTGCTGCTGCAGCCAAAAAACAAAAGGTGGTGCTGCTGCTGCTTCTGCTGCTTCTGCTTCTGCTTGTGTCTGGCCCCTGTTGGAACGTCCAGGCACAGGACTTCTGCTGCTGCTGACTAAATGGCCTCCTTAATTGGATCATTTGAGTAGCCAGCACACCTGTGCAGGTAGGGCATGACATGATAGGCAGCTGCCTTGATAGCGGGTGGGTGCTGAATGTTCCTAATTGACAAAATAAGATTAATGCTTATGAAGAAATATAAAATCTCATCCCTTCCCCAATATCGCGCCACACCCCTACCCCTTAATTCCCTGGTTGAACGTGATGGACATATGTCTTTTTTCGACCGTACTAACTATGTAACTATGTAACATAACATGGGGGGGGTCTCCTGGCTGTTCACACAGGTGTGTCATTGCTGTACATTGACCATGCATTGCTTCTGTGGTATTGCAAAGGCAAAGACAAATGCTTCCAGCCATCCATTGCACTAATGGATTGGTCATCAGCTGGCTGTCTATGTCCCGCATCAATATAGACCAAAGTACAGAGGGTTAGGCTATGCTATTGTGCACCTACCTGATGCATCAGAAGGTGCGAGGCCCTTGCTAAATTCTGTGCACAGACTTTGAGATCTATGCTTTAGACTGTATCTAAACCTGCTCCAACATGGACTGACATTCTGGCCTACTTTCAGCCGATGCGACTTGTCTGTCGCTGAACAGTCGCTTTTTATGTATTCAGCACCTATGTATAATGTTGTAAAAATGCTCTAGAAGCTAAAGTCGCAGAAATGTCACACATATTTGGCCTGCAACTTTCTGTGCGACAAATTCAGACAGGAAAAATCAGTATAAATCCTTAGAAAATTATCCCCCAGTGTCTCCATCTGCTGGCGGTATTGAATAAGCATTGCTGCACTGATGGGGTATGCATTAGACGAAAAAAAAGAAGAAAAAGAAGAATAATACGCCCAGAAAAGAGGCGAAAAGGAGAAAAACGTAAAAAAACGTGAAAAAAAAGTAAGAGGAAGAGAAGGGAAAAAAAGGTGGAAATGGGTTTAAAAGTGATTTCGGCGGAGAAATATATATATATATATATATATATATATATATATATATATATATATATGCGCACACACACACATAGATATAAACGTATTCTCCGTTGAGATATTGCAGCCGCTGCTGTGTCCAGGCCCAGAAGCCTTAGCACTGTGCTGTGATGTCACTCAATACCACTGACATCACTAGGTGTAAACAACATCTCTCCTTTGCTGTGTATGTGACTATGGAGCTGTTTGGTGATGTCGTCTATTACGGCCTTCATAGAAGCAACAGGAGATTGTTGCATCCATCTTGAACCCTCAGAACTACAGTGCTATGATGTCACTCACTTCCACAGGCCTTGCAGAGTGTAAACAACAACAACCCAGCTTTGTTGTGTATGTAACCAAAGGGATTTGTGATGTCACCTAGAACCTTCACAGCAGCGACAGCTTTATGAGGAGCATCAGCACTGCTCTGCCTGAGCAGAACCATCACCGCCATAGGTTGTCAAATAACCCGGATTTAACCCACACAGGTAAGTCCAATGGGGTGCAGGCATGTCCTCTATGCTTACAGCTTCCCGTGGGTGTTGGTTTGATACCGTTTGGGGACAGCCAAGGAGGCATCTGCAGGCAACAAAGGTAGGTGTGTGCTTGTGTGTGTGTTTCCTATGCAGATCCTAAGCCCAGTGTCACATGCAAGTAGGAGGAGTAAGAAGGGTTCCTGGCAAATCCGGGTTATGGATTGCATTTAAAAAGGCCCCGTGGGAGTGCAATGGGCCCCTGTCTTGCTGCTTAGCAATAATGGTATGGGTTTAGGTTCTGCTGTGTGTACTGGTGGTTGACTGCCCCCCAGCCCAGAGTGTGCATGGAAAATTGTCTGGCAGCCTCCCTGACAGCAAGCAGTGATAGTGCCCATGAAGGGGACCTTGTTGGGCCCGCCCCTTTCACGGTTATCGCTTCTCGGCCTTTTGGCTAAGATCAAGTGTAGTATCTGTTCTTATCAGTTTAATATCTGATACGTCCCCTATCTGGGGACCATATATTAAATGGATTTTTGAGAACGGGGGCCGATTTCGAAGCTTGCTTCCGTCGCCCTATGCATTGACCCGATATGGCAGTATCTTCGGGTACAGTGCACCACCCCCTTACAGGGTTAAAAAGAAAGATTCCTACTTTCATTGCTACCTGCTTGCTGGCTAGCCAGCTAGCCAGCCCTGTGGGCCTTGCTGCTGCTGCAGCCAAAAAACAAAAGGTGGTGCTGCTGCTGCTTCTGCTGCTTCTGCTTCTGCTTGTGTCTGGCCCCTGTTGGAGCGTCCAGGCACAGGACTTCTGCTGCTGCTGACTAAATGGCCTCCTTAATTGGATCATTTGAGTAGCCAGCACACCTGTGCAGGTAGGGCATGACATGATAGGCAGCTGCCTTGATAGCGGGTGGGTGCTGAATGTTCCTAATTGACAAAATAAGATTAATGCTTATGAAGAAATATAAAATCTCATCCCTTCCCCAATATCGCGCCACACCCCTACCCCTTAATTCCCTGGTTGAACGTGATGGACATATGTCTTTTTTCGACCGTACTAACTATGTAACTATGTAACATAACATGGGGGGGGGTCTCCTGGCTGTTCACACAGGTGTGTCATTGCTGTACATTGACCATGCATTGCTTCTGTGGTATTGCAAAGGCAAAGACAAATGCTTCCAGCCATCCATTGCACTAATGGATTGGTCATCAGCTGGCTGTCTATGTCCCGCATCAATATAGACCAAAGTACAGAGGGTTAGGCTATGCTATTGTGCACCTACCTGATGCATCAGAAGGTGCGAGGCCCTTGCTAAATTCTGTGCACAGACTTTGAGATCTATGCTTTAGACTGTATCTAAACCTGCTCCAACATGGACTGACATTCTGGCCTACTTTCAGCCGATGCGACTTGTCTGTCGCTGAACAGTCGCTTTTTATGTATTCAGCACCTATGTATAATGTTGTAAAAATGCTCTAGAAGCTAAAGTCGCAGAAATGTCACACATATTTGGCCTGCAACTTTCTGTGCGACAAATTCAGACAGGAAAAATCAGTATAAATCCTTAGAAAATTATCCCCCAGTGTCTCCATCTGCTGGCGGTATTGAATAAGCATTGCTGCACTGATGGGGTATGCATTAGACGAAAAAAAAGAAGAAAAAGAAGAATAATACGCCCAGAAAAGAGGCGAAAAGGAGAAAAACGTAAAAAAACGTGAAAAAAAAGTAAGAGGAAGAGAAGGGAAAAAAAGGTGGAAATGGGTTTAAAAGTGATTTCGGCGGAGAAATATATATATATATATATATATATATATATATATATATATATATATATGCGCACACACACACATAGATATAAACGTATTCTCCGTTGAGATATTGCAGCCGCTGCTGTGTCCAGGCCCAGGAGCCTTAGCACTGTGCTGTGATGTCACTCAATACCACTGACATCACTAGGTGTAAACAACATCTCTCCTTTGCTGTGTATGTGACTATGGAGCTGTTTGGTGATGTCGTCTATTACGGCCTTCATAGAAGCAACAGGAGATTGTTGCATCCATCTTGAACCCTCAGAACTACAGTGCTATGATGTCACTCACTTCCACAGGCCTTGCAGAGTGTAAACAACAACAACCCAGCTTTGTTGTGTATGTAACCAAAGGGATTTGTGATGTCACCTAGAACCTTCACAGCAGCGACAGCTTTATGAGGAGCATCAGCACTGCTCTGCCTGAGCAGAACCATCACCGCCATAGGTTGTCAAATAACCCGGATTTAACCCACACAGGTAAGTCCAATGGGGTGCAGGCATGTCCTCTATGCTTACAGCTTCCCGTGGGTGTTGGTTTGATACCGTTTGGGGACAGCCAAGGAGGCATCTGCAGGCAACAAAGGTAGGTGTGTGCTTGTGTGTGTGTTTCCTATGCAGATCCTAAGCCCAGTGTCACATGCAAGTAGGAGGAGTAAGAAGGGTTCCTGGCAAATCCGGGTTATGGATTGCATTTAAAAAGGCCCCGTGGGAGTGCAATGGGCCCCTGTCTTGCTGCTTAGCAATAATGGTATGGGTTTAGGTTCTGCTGTGTGTACTGGTGGTTGACTGCCCCCCAGCCCAGAGTGTGCATGGAAAATTGTCTGGCAGCCTCCCTGACAGCAAGCAGTGATAGTGCCCATGAAGGGGACCTTGTTGGGCCCGCCCCTTTCACGGTTATCGCTTCTCGGCCTTTTGGCTAAGATCAAGTGTAGTATCTGTTCTTATCAGTTTAATATCTGATACGTCCCCTATCTGGGGACCATATATTAAATGGATTTTTGAGAACGGGGGCCGATTTCGAAGCTTGCTTCCGTCGCCCTATGCATTGACCCGATATGGCAGTATCTTCGGGTACAGTGCACCACCCCCTTACAGGGTTAAAAAGAAAGATTCCTACTTTCATTGCTACCTGCTTGCTGGCTAGCCAGCTAGCCAGCCCTGTGGGCCTTGCTGCTGCTGCAGCCAAAAAACAAAAGGTGGTGCTGCTGCTGCTTCTGCTTCTGCTTGTGTCTGGCCCCTGTTGGAGCGTCCAGGCACAGGACTTCTGCTGCTGCTGACTAAATGGCCTCCTTAATTGGATCATTTGAGTAGCCAGCACACCTGTGCAGGTAGGGCATGACATGATAGGCAGCTGCCTTGATAGCGGGTGGGTGCTGAATGTTCCTAATTGACAAAATAAGATTAATGCTTATGAAGAAATATAAAATCTCATCCCTTCCCCAATATCGCGCCACACCCCTACCCCTTAATTCCCTGGTTGAACGTGATGGACATATGTCTTTTTTCGACCGTACTAACTATGTAACTATGTAACATAACATGGGGGGGGGGGGGGGGGGGGGGTCTCCTGGCTGTTCACACAGGTGTGTCATTGCTGTACATTGACCATGCATTGCTTCTGTGGTATTGCAAAGGCAAAGACAAATGCTTCCAGCCATCCATTGCACTAATGGATTGGTCATCAGCTGGCTGTCTATGTCCCGCATCAATATAGACCAAAGTACAGAGGGTTAGGCTATGCTATTGTGCACCAACCTGATGCATCAGAAGGTGCGAGGCCCTTGCTAAATTCTGTGCACAGACTTTGAGATCTATGCTTTAGACTGTATCTAAACCTGCTCCAACATGGACTGACATTCTGGCCTACTTTCAGCCGATGCGACTTGTCTGTCGCTGAACAGTCGCTTTTTATGTATTCAGCACCTATGTATAATGTTGTAAAAATGCTCTAGAAGCTAAAGTCGCAGAAATGTCACACATATTTGGCCTGCAACTTTCTGTGCGACAAATTCAGACAGGAAAAATCAGTATAAATCCTTAGAAAATTATCCCCCAGTGTCTCCATCTGCTGGCGGTATTGAATAAGCATTGCTGCACTGATGGGGTATGCATTAGACGAAAAAAAAGAAGAAAAAGAAGAATAATACGCCCAGAAAAGAGGCGAAAAGGAGAAAAACGTAAAAAAACGTGAAAAAAAAGTAAGAGGAAGAGAAGGGAAAAAAAGGTGGAAATGGGTTTAAAAGTGATTTCGGCGGAGAAATATATATATATATATATATATATATATATATATATATATATATATGCGCACACACACACATAGATATAAACGTATTCTCCGTTGAGATATTGCAGCCGCTGCTGTGTCCAGGCCCAGGAGCCTTAGCACTGTGCTGTGATGTCACTCAATACCACTGACATCACTAGGTGTAAACAACATCTCTCCTTTGCTGTGTATGTGACTATGGAGCTGTTTGGTGATGTCGTCTATTACGGCCTTCATAGAAGCAACAGGAGATTGTTGCATCCATCTTGAACCCTCAGAACTACAGTGCTATGATGTCACTCACTTCCACAGGCCTTGCAGAGTGTAAACAACAACAACCCAGCTTTGTTGTGTATGTAACCAAAGGGATTTGTGATGTCACCTAGAACCTTCACAGCAGCGACAGCTTTATGAGGAGCATCAGCACTGCTCTGCCTGAGCAGAACCATCACCGCCATAGGTTGTCAAATAACCCGGATTTAACCCACACAGGTAAGTCCAATGGGGTGCAGGCATGTCCTCTATGCTTACAGCTTCCCGTGGGTGTTGGTTTGATACCGTTTGGGGACAGCCAAGGAGGCATCTGCAGGCAACAAAGGTAGGTGTGTGCTTGTGTGTGTGTTTCCTATGCAGATCCTAAGCCCAGTGTCACATGCAAGTAGGAGGAGTAAGAAGGGTTCCTGGCAAATCCGGGTTATGGATTGCATTTAAAAAGGCCCCGTGGGAGTGCAATGGGCCCCTGTCTTGCTGCTTAGCAATAATGGTATGGGTTTAGGTTCTGCTGTGTGTACTGGTGGTTGACTGCCCCCCAGCCCAGAGTGTGCATGGAAAATTGTCTGGCAGCCTCCCTGACAGCAAGCAGTGATAGTGCCCATGAAGGGGACCTTGTTGGGCCCGCCCCTTTCACGGTTATCGCTTCTCGGCCTTTTGGCTAAGATCAAGTGTAGTATCTGTTCTTATCAGTTTAATATCTGATACGTCCCCTATCTGGGGACCATATATTAAATGGATTTTTGAGAACGGGGGCCGATTTCGAAGCTTGCTTCCGTCGCCCTATGCATTGACCCGATATGGCAGTATCTTCGGGTACAGTGCACCACCCCCTTACAGGGTTAAAAAGAAAGATTCCTACTTTCATTGCTACCTGCTTGCTGGCTAGCCAGCTAGCCAGCCCTGTGGGCCTTGCTGCTGCTGCAGCCAAAAAACAAAAGGTGGTGCTGCTGCTGCTTCTGCTGCTTCTGCTTCTGCTTGTGTCTGGCCCCTGTTGGAGCGTCCAGGCACAGGACTTCTGCTGCTGCTGACTAAATGGCCTCCTTAATTGGATCATTTGAGTAGCCAGCACACCTGTGCAGGTAGGGCATGACATGATAGGCAGCTGCCTTGATAGCGGGTGGGTGCTGAATGTTCCTAATTGACAAAATAAGATTAATGCTTATGAAGAAATATAAAATCTCATCCCTTCCCCAATATCGCGCCACACCCCTACCCCTTAATTCCCTGGTTGAACGTGATGGACATATGTCTTTTTTCGACCGTACTAACTATGTAACTATGTAACATAACATGGGGGGGGGGGGGGGGGGGTCTCCTGGCTGTTCACACAGGTGTGTCATTGCTGTACATTGACCATGCATTGCTTCTGTGGTATTGCAAAGGCAAAGACAAATGCTTCCAGCCATCCATTGCACTAATGGATTGGTCATCAGCTGGCTGTCTATGTCCCGCATCAATATAGACCAAAGTACAGAGGGTTAGGCTATGCTATTGTGCACCTACCTGATGCATCAGAAGGTGCGAGGCCCTTGCTAAATTCTGTGCACAGACTTTGAGATCTATGCTTTAGACTGTATCTAAACCTGCTCCAACATGGACTGACATTCTGGCCTACTTTCAGCCGATGCGACTTGTCTGTCGCTGAACAGTCGCTTTTTATGTATTCAGCACCTATGTATAATGTTGTAAAAATGCTCTAGAAGCTAAAGTCGCAGAAATGTCACACATATTTGGCCTGCAACTTTCTGTGCGACAAATTCAGACAGGAAAAATCAGTATAAATCCTTAGAAAATTATCCCCCAGTGTCTCCATCTGCTGGCGGTATTGAATAAGCATTGCTGCACTGATGGGGTATGCATTAGACGAAAAAAAAGAAGAAAAAGAAGAATAATACGCCCAGAAAAGAGGCGAAAAGGAGAAAAACGTAAAAAAACGTGAAAAAAAAGTAAGAGGAAGAGAAGGGAAAAAAAAGGTGGAAATGGGTTTAAAAGTGATTTCGGCGGAGAAAATATATATATATATATATATATATATATATATATATATATATATGCGCACACACACACATAGATATAAACGTATTCTCCGTTGAGATATTGCAGCCGCTGCTGTGTCCAGGCCCAGAAGCCTTAGCACTGTGCTGTGATGTCACTCAATACCACTGACATCACTAGGTGTAAACAACATCTCTCCTTTGCTGTGTATGTGACTATGGAGCTGTTTGGTGATGTCGTCTATTACGGCCTTCATAGAAGCAACAGGAGATTGTTGCATCCATCTTGAACCCTCAGAACTACAGTGCTATGATGTCACTCACTTCCACAGGCCTTGCAGAGTGTAAACAACAACAACCCAGCTTTGTTGTGTATGTAACCAAAGGGATTTGTGATGTCACCTAGAACCTTCACAGCAGCGACAGCTTTATGAGGAGCATCAGCACTGCTCTGCCTGAGCAGAACCATCACCGCCATAGGTTGTCAAATAACCCGGATTTAACCCACACAGGTAAGTCCAATGGGGTGCAGGCATGTCCTCTATGCTTACAGCTTCCCGTGGGTGTTGGTTTGATACCGTTTGGGGACAGCCAAGGAGGCATCTGCAGGCAACAAAGGTAGGTGTGTGCTTGTGTGTGTGTTTCCTATGCAGATCCTAAGCCCAGTGTCACATGCAAGTAGGAGGAGTAAGAAGGGTTCCTGGCAAATCCGGGTTATGGATTGCATTTAAAAAGGCCCCGTGGGAGTGCAATGGGCCCCTGTCTTGCTGCTTAGCAATAATGGTATGGGTTTAGGTTCTGCTGTGTGTACTGGTGGTTGACTGCCCCCCAGCCCAGAGTGTGCATGGAAAATTGTCTGGCAGCCTCCCTGACAGCAAGCAGTGATAGTGCCCATGAAGGGGACCTTGTTGGGCCCGCCCCTTTCACGGTTATCGCTTCTCGGCCTTTTGGCTAAGATCAAGTGTAGTATCTGTTCTTATCAGTTTAATATCTGATACGTCCCCTATCTGGGGACCATATATTAAATGGATTTTTGAGAACGGGGGCCGATTTCGAAGCTTGCTTCCGTCGCCCTATGCATTGACCCGATATGGCAGTATCTTCGGGTACAGTGCACCACCCCCTTACAGGGTTAAAAAGAAAGATTCCTACTTTCATTGCTACCTGCTTGCTGGCTAGCCAGCTAGCCAGCCCTGTGGGCCTTGCTGCTGCTGCAGCCAAAAAACAAAAGGTGGTGCTGCTGCTGCTTCTGCTGCTTCTGCTTCTGCTTGTGTCTGGCCCCTGTTGGAGCGTCCAGGCACAGGACTTCTGCTGCTGCTGACTAAATGGCCTCCTTAATTGGATCATTTGAGTAGCCAGCACACCTGTGCAGGTAGGGCATGACATGATAGGCAGCTGCCTTGATAGCGGGTGGGTGCTGAATGTTCCTAATTGACAAAATAAGATTAATGCTTATGAAGAAATATAAAATCTCATCCCTTCCCCAATATCGCGCCACACCCCTACCCCTTAATTCCCTGGTTGAACGTGATGGACATATGTCTTTTTTCGACCGTACTAACTATGTAACTATGTAACATAACATGGGGGGGGGTCTCCTGGCTGTTCACACAGGTGTGTCATTGCTGTACATTGACCATGCATTGCTTCTGTGGTATTGCAAAGGCAAAGACAAATGCTTCCAGCCATCCATTGCACTAATGGATTGGTCATCAGCTGGCTGTCTATGTCCCGCATCAATATAGACCAAAGTACAGAGGGTTAGGCTATGCTATTGTGCACCTACCTGATGCATCAGAAGGTGCGAGGCCCTTGCTAAATTCTGTGCACAGACTTTGAGATCTATGCTTTAGACTGTATCTAAACCTGCTCCAACATGGACTGACATTCTGGCCTACTTTCAGCCGATGCGACTTGTCTGTCGCTGAACAGTCGCTTTTTATGTATTCAGCACCTATGTATAATGTTGTAAAAATGCTCTAGAAGCTAAAGTCGCAGAAATGTCACACATATTTGGCCTGCAACTTTCTGTGCGACAAATTCAGACAGGAAAAATCAGTATAAATCCTTAGAAAATTATCCCCCAGTGTCTCCATCTGCTGGCGGTATTGAATAAGCATTGCTGCACTGATGGGGTATGCATTAGACGAAAAAAAAGAAGAAAAAGAAGAATAATACGCCCAGAAAAGAGGCGAAAAGGAGAAAAACGTAAAAAAACGTGAAAAAAAAGTAAGAGGAAGAGAAGGGAAAAAAAGGTGGAAATGGGTTTAAAAGTGATTTCGGCGGAGAAATATATATATATATATATATATATATATATATATATATATATATATATATATATGCGCACACACACACATAGATATAAACGTATTCTCCGTTGAGATATTGCAGCCGCTGCTGTGTCCAGGCCCAGAAGCCTTAGCACTGTGCTGTGATGTCACTCAATACCACTGACATCACTAGGTGTAAACAACATCTCTCCTTTGCTGTGTATGTGACTATGGAGCTGTTTGGTGATGTCGTCTATTACGGCCTTCATAGAAGCAACAGGAGATTGTTGCATCCATCTTGAACCCTCAGAACTACAGTGCTATGATGTCACTCACTTCCACAGGCCTTGCAGAGTGTAAACAACAACAACCCAGCTTTGTTGTGTATGTAACCAAAGGGATTTGTGATGTCACCTAGAACCTTCACAGCAGCGACAGCTTTATGAGGAGCATCAGCACTGCTCTGCCTGAGCAGAACCATCACCGCCATAGGTTGTCAAATAACCCGGATTTAACCCACACAGGTAAGTCCAATGGGGTGCAGGCATGTCCTCTATGCTTACAGCTTCCCGTGGGTGTTGGTTTGATACCGTTTGGGGACAGCCAAGGAGGCATCTGCAGGCAACAAAGGTAGGTGTGTGCTTGTGTGTGTGTTTCCTATGCAGATCCTAAGCCCAGTGTCACATGCAAGTAGGAGGAGTAAGAAGGGTTCCTGGCAAATCCGGGTTATGGATTGCATTTAAAAAGGCCCCGTGGGAGTGCAATGGGCCCCTGTCTTGCTGCTTAGCAATAATGGTATGGGTTTAGGTTCTGCTGTGTGTACTGGTGGTTGACTGCCCCCCAGCCCAGAGTGTGCATGGAAAATTGTCTGGCAGCCTCCCTGACAGCAAGCAGTGATAGTGCCCATGAAGGGGACCTTGTTGGGCCCGCCCCTTTCACGGTTATCGCTTCTCGGCCTTTTGGCTAAGATCAAGTGTAGTATCTGTTCTTATCAGTTTAATATCTGATACGTCCCCTATCTGGGGACCATATATTAAATGGATTTTTGAGAACGGGGGCCGATTTCGAAGCTTGCTTCCGTCGCCCTATGCATTGACCCGATATGGCAGTATCTTCGGGTACAGTGCACCACCCCCTTACAGGGTTAAAAAGAAAGATTCCTACTTTCATTGCTACCTGCTTGCTGGCTAGCCAGCTAGCCAGCCCTGTGGGCCTTGCTGCTGCTGCAGCCAAAAAACAAAAGGTGGTGCTGCTGCTGCTTCTGCTGCTTCTGCTTCTGCTTGTGTCTGGCCCCTGTTGGAGCGTCCAGGCACAGGACTTCTGCTGCTGCTGACTAAATGGCCTCCTTAATTGGATCATTTGAGTAGCCAGCACACCTGTGCAGGTAGGGCATGACATGATAGGCAGCTGCCTTGATAGCGGGTGGGTGCTGAATGTTCCTAATTGACAAAATAAGATTAATGCTTATGAAGAAATATAAAATCTCATCCCTTCCCCAATATCGCGCCACACCCCTACCCCTTAATTCCCTGGTTGAACGTGATGGACATATGTCTTTTTTCGACCGTACTAACTATGTAACTATGTAACATAACATGGGGGGGGGTCTCCTGGCTGTTCACACAGGTGTGTCATTGCTGTACATTGACCATGCATTGCTTCTGTGGTATTGCAAAGGCAAAGACAAATGCTTCCAGCCATCCATTGCACTAATGGATTGGTCATCAGCTGGCTGTCTATGTCCCGCATCAATATAGACCAAAGTACAGAGGGTTAGGCTATGCTATTGTGCACCTACCTGATGCATCAGAAGGTGCGAGGCCCTTGCTAAATTCTGTGCACAGACTTTGAGATCTATGCTTTAGACTGTATCTAAACCTGCTCCAACATGGACTGACATTCTGGCCTACTTTCAGCCGATGCGACTTGTCTGTCGCTGAACAGTCGCTTTTTATGTATTCAGCACCTATGTATAATGTTGTAAAAATGCTCTAGAAGCTAAAGTCGCAGAAATGTCACACATATTTGGCCTGCAACTTTCTGTGCGACAAATTCAGACAGGAAAAATCAGTATAAATCCTTAGAAAATTATCCCCAGTGTCTCCATCTGCTGGCGGTATTGAATAAGCATTGCTGCACTGATGGGGTATGCATTAGACGAAAAAAAAGAAGAAAAAGAAGAATAATACGCCCAGAAAAGAGGCGAAAAGGAGAAAAACGTAAAAAAACGTGAAAAAAAAGTAAGAGGAAGAGAAGGGAAAAAAAGGTGGAAATGGGTTTAAAAGTGATTTCGGCGGAGAAATATATATATATATATATATATATATATATATATATATATATATGCGCACACACACACATAGATATAAACGTATTCTCCGTTGAGATATTGCAGCCGCTGCTGTGTCCAGGCCCAGAAGCCTTAGCACTGTGCTGTGATGTCACTCAATACCACTGACATCACTAGGTGTAAACAACATCTCTCCTTTGCTGTGTATGTGACTATGGAGCTGTTTGGTGATGTCGTCTATTACGGCCTTCATAGAAGCAACAGGAGATTGTTGCATCCATCTTGAACCCTCAGAACTACAGTGCTATGATGTCACTCACTTCCACAGGCCTTGCAGAGTGTAAACAACAACAACCCAGCTTTGTTGTGTATGTAACCAAAGGGATTTGTGATGTCACCTAGAACCTTCACAGCAGCGACAGCTTTATGAGGAGCATCAGCACTGCTCTGCCTGAGCAGAACCATCACCGCCATAGGTTGTCAAATAACCCGGATTTAACCCACACAGGTAAGTCCAATGGGGTGCAGGCATGTCCTCTATGCTTACAGCTTCCCGTGGGTGTTGGTTTGATACCGTTTGGGGACAGCCAAGGAGGCATCTGCAGGCAACAAAGGTAGGTGTGTGCTTGTGTGTGTGTTTCCTATGCAGATCCTAAGCCCAGTGTCACATGCAAGTAGGAGGAGTAAGAAGGGTTCCTGGCAAATCCGGGTTATGGATTGCATTTAAAAAGGCCCCGTGGGAGTGCAATGGGCCCCTGTCTTGCTGCTTAGCAATAATGGTATGGGTTTAGGTTCTGCTGTGTGTACTGGTGGTTGACTGCCCCCCAGCCCAGAGTGTGCATGGAAAATTGTCTGGCAGCCTCCCTGACAGCAAGCAGTGATAGTGCCCATGAAGGGGACCTTGTTGGGCCCGCCCCTTTCACGGTTATCGCTTCTCGGCCTTTTGGCTAAGATCAAGTGTAGTATCTGTTCTTATCAGTTTAATATCTGATACGTCCCCTATCTGGGGACCATATATTAAATGGATTTTTGAGAACGGGGGCCGATTTCGAAGCTTGCTTCCGTCGCCCTATGCATTGACCCGATATGGCAGTATCTTCGGGTACAGTGCACCACCCCCTTACAGGGTTAAAAAGAAAGATTCCTACTTTCATTGCTACCTGCTTGCTGGCTAGCCAGCTAGCCAGCCCTGTGGGCCTTGCTGCTGCTGCAGCCAAAAAACAAAAGGTGGTGCTGCTGCTGCTTCTGCTGCTTCTGCTTCTGCTTGTGTCTGGCCCCTGTTGGAGCGTCCAGGCACAGGACTTCTGCTGCTGCTGACTAAATGGCCTCCTTAATTGGATCATTTGAGTAGCCAGCACACCTGTGCAGGTAGGGCATGACATGATAGGCAGCTGCCTTGATAGCGGGTGGGTGCTGAATGTTCCTAATTGACAAAATAAGATTAATGCTTATGAAGAAATATAAAATCTCATCCCTTCCCCAATATCGCGCCACACCCCTACCCCTTAATTCCCTGGTTGAACGTGATGGACATATGTCTTTTTTCGACCGTACTAACTATGTAACTATGTAACATAACATGGGGGGGGGGGGGGGGGGGGGTCTCCTGGCTGTTCACACAGGTGTGTCATTGCTGTACATTGACCATGCATTGCTTCTGTGGTATTGCAAAGGCAAAGACAAATGCTTCCAGCCATCCATTGCACTAATGGATTGGTCATCAGCTGGCTGTCTATGTCCCGCATCAATATAGACCAAAGTACAGAGGGTTAGGCTATGCTATTGTGCACCTACCTGATGCATCAGAAGGTGCGAGGCCCTTGCTAAATTCTGTGCACAGACTTTGAGATCTATGCTTTAGACTGTATCTAAACCTGCTCCAACATGGACTGACATTCTGGCCTACTTTCAGCCGATGCGACTTGTCTGTCGCTGAACAGTCGCTTTTTATGTATTCAGCACCTATGTATAATGTTGTAAAAATGCTCTAGAAGCTAAAGTCGCAGAAATGTCACACATATTTGGCCTGCAACTTTCTGTGCGACAAATTCAGACAGGAAAAATCAGTATAAATCCTTAGAAAATTATCCCCCAGTGTCTCCATCTGCTGGCGGTATTGAATAAGCATTGCTGCACTGATGGGGTATGCATTAGACGAAAAAAAAGAAGAAAAAGAAGAATAATACGCCCAGAAAAGAGGCGAAAAGGAGAAAAACGTAAAAAAACGTGAAAAAAAAGTAAGAGGAAGAGAAGGGAAAAAAAGGTGAAAATGGGTTTAAAAGTGATTTCGGCGGAGAAATATATATATATATATATATATTATATATATATATATATATATGCGCACACACACACATAGATATAAACGTATTCTCCGTTGAGATATTGCAGCCGCTGCTGTGTCCAGGCCCAGGAGCCTTAGCACTGTGCTGTGATGTCACTCAATACCACTGACATCACTAGGTGTAAACAACATCTCTCCTTTGCTGTGTATGTGACTATGGAGCTGTTTGGTGATGTCGTCTATTACGGCCTTCATAGAAGCAACAGGAGATTGTTGCATCCATCTTGAACCCTCAGAACTACAGTGCTATGATGTCACTCACTTCCACAGGCCTTGCAGAGTGTAAACAACAACAACCCAGCTTTGTTGTGTATGTAACCAAAGGGATTTGTGATGTCACCTAGAACCTTCACAGCAGCGACAGCTTTATGAGGAGCATCAGCACTGCTCTGCCTGAGCAGAACCATCACCGCCATAGGTTGTCAAATAACCCGGATTTAACCCACACAGGTAAGTCCAATGGGGTGCAGGCATGTCCTCTATGCTTACAGCTTCCCGTGGGTGTTGGTTTGATACCGTTTGGGGACAGCCAAGGAGGCATCTGCAGGCAACAAAGGTAGGTGTGTGCTTGTGTGTGTGTTTCCTATGCAGATCCTAAGCCCAGTGTCACATGCAAGTAGGAGGAGTAAGAAGGGTTCCTGGCAAATCCGGGTTATGGATTGCATTTAAAAAGGCCCCGTGGGAGTGCAATGGGCCCCTGTCTTGCTGCTTAGCAATAATGGTATGGGTTTAGGTTCTGCTGTGTGTACTGGTGGTTGACTGCCCCCCAGCCCAGAGTGTGCATGGAAAATTGTCTGGCAGCCTCCCTGACAGCAAGCAGTGATAGTGCCCATGAAGGGGACCTTGTTGGGCCCGCCCCTTTCACGGTTATCGCTTCTCGGCCTTTTGGCTAAGATCAAGTGTAGTATCTGTTCTTATCAGTTTAATATCTGATACGTCCCCTATCTGGGGACCATATATTAAATGGATTTTTGAGAACGGGGGCCGATTTCGAAGCTTGCTTCCGTCGCCCTATGCATTGACCCGATATGGCAGTATCTTCGGGTACAGTGCACCACCCCCTTACAGGGTTAAAAAGAAAGATTCCTACTTTCATTGCTACCTGCTTGCTGGCTAGCCAGCTAGCCAGCCCTGTGGGCCTTGCTGCTGCTGCAGCCAAAAAACAAAAGGTGGTGCTGCTGCTGCTTCTGCTGCTTCTGCTTCTGCTTGTGTCTGGCCCCTGTTGGAGCGTCCAGGCACAGGACTTCTGCTGCTGCTGACTAAATGGCCTCCTTAATTGGATCATTTGAGTAGCCAGCACACCTGTGCAGGTAGGGCATGACATGATAGGCAGCTGCCTTGATAGCGGGTGGGTGCTGAATGTTCCTAATTGACAAAATAAGATTAATGCTTATGAAGAAATATAAAATCTCATCCCTTCCCCAATATCGCGCCACACCCCTACCCCTTAATTCCCTGGTTGAACGTGATGGACATATGTCTTTTTTCGACCGTACTAACTATGTAACTATGTAACATAACATGGGGGGGGGGGGGGGGGGGGGGGGTCTCCTGGCTGTTCACACAGGTGTGTCATTGCTGTACATTGACCATGCATTGCTTCTGTGGTATTGCAAAGGCAAAGACAAATGCTTCCAGCCATCCATTGCACTAATGGATTGGTCATCAGCTGGCTGTCTATGTCCCGCATCAATATAGACCAAAGTACAGAGGGTTAGGCTATGCTATTGTGCACCTACCTGATGCATCAGAAGGTGCGAGGCCCTTGCTAAATTCTGTGCACAGACTTTGAGATCTATGCTTTAGACTGTATCTAAACCTGCTCCAACATGGACTGACATTCTGGCCTACTTTCAGCCGATGCGACTTGTCTGTCGCTGAACAGTCGCTTTTTATGTATTCAGCACCTATGTATAATGTTGTAAAAATGCTCTAGAAGCTAAAGTCGCAGAAATGTCACACATATTTGGCCTGCAACTTTCTGTGCGACAAATTCAGACAGGAAAAATCAGTATAAATCCTTAGAAAATTATCCCCCAGTGTCTCCATCTGCTGGCGGTATTGAATAAGCATTGCTGCACTGATGGGGTATGCATTAGACGAAAAAAAAGAAGAAAAAGAAGAATAATACGCCCAGAAAAGAGGCGAAAAGGAGAAAAACGTAAAAAAACGTGAAAAAAAAGTAAGAGGAAGAGAAGGGAAAAAAAGGTGGAAATGGGTTTAAAAGTGATTTCGGCGGAGAAATATATATATATATATATATATATATATATATATATGCGCACACACACACATAGATATAAACGTATTCTCCGTTGAGATATTGCAGCCGCTGCTGTGTCCAGGCCCAGGAGCCTTAGCACTGTGCTGTGATGTCACTCAATACCACTGACATCACTAGGTGTAAACAACATCTCTCCTTTGCTGTGTATGTGACTATGGAGCTGTTTGGTGATGTCGTCTATTACGGCCTTCATAGAAGCAACAGGAGATTGTTGCATCCATCTTGAACCCTCAGAACTACAGTGCTATGATGTCACTCACTTCCACAGGCCTTGCAGAGTGTAAACAACAACAACCCAGCTTTGTTGTGTATGTAACCAAAGGGATTTGTGATGTCACCTAGAACCTTCACAGCAGCGACAGCTTTATGAGGAGCATCAGCACTGCTCTGCCTGAGCAGAACCATCACCGCCATAGGTTGTCAAATAACCCGGATTTAACCCACACAGGTAAGTCCAATGGGGTGCAGGCATGTCCTCTATGCTTACAGCTTCCCGTGGGTGTTGGTTTGATACCGTTTGGGGACAGCCAAGGAGGCATCTGCAGGCAACAAAGGTAGGTGTGTGCTTGTGTGTGTGTTTCCTATGCAGATCCTAAGCCCAGTGTCACATGCAAGTAGGAGGAGTAAGAAGGGTTCCTGGCAAATCCGGGTTATGGATTGCATTTAAAAAGGCCCCGTGGGAGTGCAATGGGCCCCTGTCTTGCTGCTTAGCAATAATGGTATGGGTTTTAGGTTCTGCTGTGTGTACTGGTGGTTGACTGCCCCCCAGCCCAGAGTGTGCATGGAAAATTGTCTGGCAGCCTCCCTGACAGCAAGCAGTGATAGTGCCCATGAAGGGGACCTTGTTGGGCCCGCCCCTTTCACGGTTATCGCTCTTCGGCCTTTTGGCTAAGATCAAGTGTAGTATCTGTTCTTATCAGTTTAATATCTGATACGTCCCCTATCTGGGGACCATATATTAAATGGAATTTTTGAGAACGGGGGCCGATTTCGAAGCTTGCTTCCGTCGCCCTATGCATTGACCCGATATGGCAGTATCTTCGGGTACAGTGCACCACCCCCTTACAGGGTTAAAAAGAAAGATTCCTACTTTCATTGCTACCTGCTTGCTGGCTAGCCAGCTAGCCAGCCCTGTGGGCCTTGCTGCTGCTGCAGCCAAAAACAAAAGGTGGTGCTGCTGCTGCTTCTGCTGCTTCTGCTTCTGCTTGTGTCTGGCCCCTGTTGGAGCGTCCAGGCACAGGACTTCTGCTGCTGCTGACTAAATGGCCTCCTTAATTGGATCATTTGAGTAGCCAGCACACCTGTGCAGGTAGGGCATGACATGATAGGCAGCTGCCTTGATAGCGGGTGGGTGCTGAATGTTCCTAATTGACAAATAAGATTAATGCTTATGAAGAAATATAAAATCTCATCCCTTCCCCAATATCGCGCCACACCCCTACCCCTTAATTCCCTGGTTGAACGTGATGGACATATGTCTTTTTTCGACCGTACTAACTATGTAACTATGTAACATAACATGGGGGGGGGGGGGGGGGGGTCTCCTGGCTGTTCACACAGGTGTGTCATTGCTGTACATTGACCATGCATTGCTTCTGTGGTATTGCAAAGGCAAAGACAAATGCTTCCAGCCATCCATTGCACTAATGGATTGGTCATCAGCTGGCTGTCTATGTCCCGCATCAATATAGACCAAAGTACAGAGGGTTAGGCTATGCTATTGTGCACCTACCTGATGCATCAGAAGGTGCGAGGCCCTTGCTAAATTCTGTGCACAGACTTTGAGATCTATGCTTTAGACTGTATCTAAACCTGCTCCAACATGGACTGACATTCTGGCCTACTTTCAGCCGATGCGACTTGTCTGTCGCTGAACAGTCGCTTTTTATGTATTCAGCACCTATGTATAATGTTGTAAAAATGCTCTAGAAGCTAAAGTCGCAGAAATGTCACACATATTTGGCCTGCAACTTTCTGTGCGACAAATTCAGACAGGAAAAATCAGTATAAATCCTTAGAAAATTATCCCCCAGTGTCTCCATCTGCTGGCGGTATTGAATAAGCATTGCTGCACTGATGGGGTATGCATTAGACGAAAAAAAAGAAGAAAAAGAAGAATAATACGCCCAGAAAAGAGGCGAAAAGGAGAAAAACGTAAAAAAAACGTGAAAAAAAAGTAAGAGGAAGAGAAGGGAAAAAAAGGTGGAAATGGGTTTAAAAGTGATTTCGGCGGAGAAATATATATATATATATATATATATATATATATATATATATATGCGCACACACACACATAGATATAAACGTATTCTCCGTTGAGATATTGCAGCCGCTGCTGTGTCCAGGCCCAGGAGCCTTAGCACTGTGCTGTGATGTCACTCAATACCACTGACATCACTAGGTGTAAACAACATCTCTCCTTTGCTGTGTATGTGACTATGGAGCTGTTTGGTGATGTCGTCTATTACGGCCTTCATAGAAGCAACAGGAGATTGTTGCATCCATCTTGAACCCTCAGAACTACAGTGCTATGATGTCACTCACTTCCACAGGCCTTGCAGAGTGTAAACAACAACAACCCAGCTTTGTTGTGTATGTAACCAAAGGGATTTGTGATGTCACCTAGAACCTTCACAGCAGCGACAGCTTTATGAGGAGCATCAGCACTGCTCTGCCTGAGCAGAACCATCACCGCCATAGGTTGTCAAATAACCCGGATTTAACCCACACAGGTAAGTCCAATGGGGTGCAGGCATGTCCTCTATGCTTACAGCTTCCCGTGGGTGTTGGTTTGATACCGTTTGGGGACAGCCAAGGAGGCATCTGCAGGCAACAAAGGTAGGTGTGTGCTTGTGTGTGTGTTTCCTATGCAGATCCTAAGCCCAGTGTCACATGCAAGTAGGAGGAGTAAGAAGGGTTCCTGGCAAATCCGGGTTATGGATTGCATTTAAAAAGGCCCCGTGGGAGTGCAATGGGCCCCTGTCTTGCTGCTTAGCAATAATGGTATGGGTTTAGGTTCTGCTGTGTGTACTGGTGGTTGACTGCCCCCCAGCCCAGAGTGTGCATGGAAAATTGTCTGGCAGCCTCCTGACAGCAAGCAGTGATAGTGCCCATGAAGGGGACCTTGTTGGGCCCGCCCCTTTCACGGTTATCGCTTCTCGGCCTTTTGGCTAAGATCAAGTGTAGTATCTGTTCTTATCAGTTTAATATCTGATACGTCCCCCTATCTGGGGACCATATATTAAATGGATTTTTGAGAACGGGGGCCGATTTCGAAGCTTGCTTCCGTCGCCCTATGCATTGACCCGATATGGCAGTATCTTCGGGTACAGTGCACCACCCCCTTACAGGGTTAAAAAGAAAGATTCCTACTTTCATTGCTACCTGCTTGCTGGCTAGCCAGCTAGCCAGCCCTGTGGGCCTTGCTGCTGCTGCAGCCAAAAAACAAAAGGTGGTGCTGCTGCTGCTTCTGCTGCTTCTGCTTCTGCTTGTGTCTGGCCCCTGTTGGAGCGTCCAGGCACAGGACTTCTGCTGCTGCTGACTAAATGGCCTCCTTAATTGGATCATTTGAGTAGCCAGCACACCTGTGCAGGTAGGGCATGACATGATAGGCAGCTGCCTTGATAGCGGGTGGGTGGCTGAATGTTCCTAATTGACAAAATAAGATTAATGCTTATGAAGAAATATAAAATCTCATCCCTTCCCCAATATCGCGCCACACCCCTACCCCTTAATTCCCTGGTTGAACGTGATGGACATATGTCTTTTTTCGACCGTACTAACTATGTAACTATGTAACATAACATGGGGGGGGGGGGGGGGTCTCCTGGCTGTTCACACAGGTGTGTCATTGCTGTACATTGACCATGCATTGCTTCTGTGGTATTGCAAAGGCAAAGACAAATGCTTCCAGCCATCCATTGCACTAATGGATTGGTCATCAGCTGGCTGTCTATGTCCCGCATCAATATAGACCAAAGTACAGAGGGTTAGGCTATGCTATTGTGCACCTACCTGATGCATCAGAAGGTGCGAGGCCCTTGCTAAATTCTGTGCACAGACTTTGAGATCTATGCTTTAGACTGTATCTAAACCTGCTCCAACATGGACTGACATTCTGGCCTACTTTCAGCCGATGCGACTTGTCTGTCGCTGAACAGTCGCTTTTTATGTATTCAGCACCTATGTATAATGTTGTAAAAATGCTCTAGAAGCTAAAGTCGCAGAAATGTCACACATATTTGGCCTGCAACTTTCTGTGCGACAAATTCAGACAGGAAAAATCAGTATAAATCCTTAGAAAATTATCCCCCAGTGTCTCCATCTGCTGGCGGTATTGAATAAGCATTGCTGCACTGATGGGGTATGCATTAGACGAAAAAAAGAAGAAAAAGAAGAATAATACGCCCAGAAAAGAGGCGAAAAGGAGAAAAACGTAAAAAAACGTGAAAAAAAAGTAAGAGGAAGAGAAGGGAAAAAAAGGTGGAAATGGGTTTAAAAGTGATTTCGGCGGAGAAATATATATATATATATATATATATATATATATATGCGCACACACACACATAGATATAAACGTATTCTCCGTTGAGATATTGCAGCCGCTGCTGTGTCCAGGCCCAGGAGCCTTAGCACTGTGCTGTGATGTCACTCAATACCACTGACATCACTAGGTGTAAACAACATCTCTCCTTTGCTGTGTATGTGACTATGGAGCTGTTTGGTGATGTCGTCTATTACGGCCTTCATAGAAGCAACAGGAGATTGTTGCATCCA